>NC_029786.2:25607905-25654295 GCF_000816755.2 Arachis ipaensis | reverse complement strand
GTAATTTAATAAAAAAAAAAGTATATGGAACCAAAATGTGACCAGCAAAAAGTAAACAAAACCGTTTAATTAAAATCACTTTTTGAATAATATATTGAAAACCGCTCCTGAGATCACGGAGCACAAACTAAAACTATGAAACTCATGAAACTCAAACACATTTTGGCTGATTTTTGGCTGATAAAAACTAAATAATACTTTAATTATATTATTTACTATAAAATTCCAAAATATTATGGTTTGAATAATTTTCTTACAAAAAAGGATGACTTGAAGCTAACGGTGGTTGGCTTGACGCAAACTCTTGGTATAAAAAATAGAATAAAATATTAGTCACACATTTAGATTGTTTTCATATGTCATTTTCTTTATTTTTTTTTTGAAAAATAAAAGAACAACATACTAAAGTGAGCTACTAAAAGAAACATGACAGGAATATCTATGTCTTTAAAAAATTAGATAAATTTATTGTAATATAAAAATAAAATTAATTATTAAGATTTTTGGTACTAATTAACTATTAAAATTGTTTCTCTTTATAATCATATCAATTCAAAATTTGAATTATCTTTTTTTATTTGTATAATTATGCCAACCTAATATTTAATATATACTGAATCATGTATTTCAAAAACTAATTACTTCAATTTAAAAAATCACAAAATCTTAAATAAACGTCAAAAGTGAAAAATATAATCGTTGTGATCAACAACTGATTTACAGATTTATGATCATTAGTTTAGTGTAAATTGAAATAGAATAATTAAACAAATATAAAATAAACATGAAATGTAAATTTATTGTCTCCATAAGAATATCTTAAAAGATAAATTTTAATTTTATTAATATAGTACAGAAAATTAAAATAACAATAATAGCACACTATCACAAAAAATGAGATATGATGCTGTATATATTTAGATTAGGAATTCAATCTTTTCAGACAAAATACATGAATAACGAATCTGATCTTTACAATTTTTTTGAATAAATCAACTGATGTTCTAAATCATTTAATATTTGAAGTGCAAGCGTAAGAATGCAATTAAAGAATACTTTTAAAATTTTGAAGCACAATAAATTCAACCCATATGTTAAATATAATAATTAATAGACAATAAATAATTGAAATCTTTAGCATAAACCTTCCTCCTAAAAGTTTTCATCAGTGGCACCAAAATCAGGATCGACAACCGGTGACTAATTTCTTAGTTCTACAACCTCCTCCAATTCTTTTGTGAAGAGTCATGGTATACACAAAAGAATCAAGATCACTAACAACAACATTTGAAGTGTGAGAATCATAAGGTCAACGCTAAACGAAATTTAATAAAACAAATATAAATCTCAGCAACAACAAACTTACCACACACAAAAATTATTGCCCAACCACATTAATTTATATATTCGTCTATTATCTTAAGCCTTGTATATGACAATCTTATCATAACTTAATGCAACAAACTGTGGGGTCAATTATGGCATGTGTCAAAAAAAAAGTATGGCATTTAAGATGCCTTAAAAGTATGGAGAATTTGATACAATAAAATTTTAATTTACCCTTAAATAATATAGAACTTCCAACACCATTATATTTTTCATTTGAACCGTCATCTTTCAAGCATTTTCACCAAGCAACCAATTATATTCCAACTCTTGTTTTGCAGCATAAAAAAATATCAAGTATCAATTGGCATGCTTAAGATAACAGAAATTACAATTCAAAAGTAAAGTCACTAAGATTCAGTGAGCTCATGGAAGTTCTCTACACATAAATTTATTTATCGTTACCCTTTTAATATTCCTAGACTCTTAGTTGTGGAAAGTTGATTATAAATTGGAGGGTCAAAATCTTATTCTAAATCAACAATAATCCCTCATAAGCTCTCTTAGCTAGAGTTTTATTCTTGGTATTTGTCACAGATTTAATGAGTGATAACTAATAAAATTTCCTAAAAGATGTAGAAAAATATATCAAATAATAATTAATCGTAATTTTAAATTTATTAGATTAGACTAGATTATCACTCCAAAATTAATAGACTAATCAATACTAAGAATAATCCAAACCAAACATATAACTATAGCTCTGCAAAATAAGAATGCAAGACAAATTATTTGACAAAAAGACATAAATAATTAATTGTAAAGAAATTCATTTTCATCTATCAAGTTGTTGAATTATAGTTGTCAACTTGCCATTATGATCATGCATGCCAAATACAAAAAATAAGCAAGTATTGAAACACATGATTGATTTTCTTTTATTTTGAAATGATATAATGTTTAATTCTAAGACATCTAGTTGATCTGTAATGTTTAATGATCAATCTTTTAATCTCAAGTTCAGAAACTTTAAAGAAATCGTCGTACTTGTCCTAGAAATTGTAGTATTTGATTCTTATAATAGAGCGTTTATTTCTCAACAACCAAAGACCACAAAGAAGAATGAAAAAAATGTTTGAATTAATCTTTTCACAACTAAAAGATTTTAAATTTCATGTTCGTTAAAAAAAAAATCGAATGCATATTAAACCTATAAACTTGAGCTATATTTTCAGCAAGCAAAAACAATAGTCAAAGAAAAGGATATAAAACTTCAATCTCAATTGCTTAGTTGTTAGAACAAAATTTTTGGCACTTTCTGACAAACAAACAATCTGCTTTTTTCCAAAGCACAAAACCAATTAACTAAACTCCTTAATTTTCCAAACACTCAGTAAACATACAAAGAAAAAAAAAAACAAAAATTGATTAACAGAATAGAATCATAAAAAAAAGGAAAAATCCACACTGATTAAAAAAAAAAAAAACAAAGAAACCATAGAATACATAATAACGATGATATATAAATTTCATATACTAACATATCACAATTAAAAAAGATGAACAACTTTCAATAGTAACAATAAGAAACAGAAAAAAAAAAAGACAAAAGGTTATCTGAAATTAAAAATGCCATTACCCATTGTATTTCACTACTTCTAAATATAAGTTCCTTGAAAATCTAATAAAGTTAAAAAATGATGCAGGAGATAAAAACCTTTTTTTAACAAATATCACGACTACAAAAAAAAACCACTACTATCTAAATATATTACCAAAACTTAGAGAAATAGCTCAATTAATTGCACCTCACATTATAAAAAATAAATAACTAAATGTAAACTATTTTATTTCAAAAAAGAGAAAAATAAAATATGTATTTATAAAATAAATAATAAAAAATATAAAAATTAAAAAATCAGAGAAACGAAAAAAGAACAAAATAAAAGAGTAACAAAACACATAACGAATTTCTAAAAATAAAAATTGAAGAAACCAACAGCTAAAATTGAACCCTATCAATGCATTAACTTGTTTGTTATAGGATATTTGAGAGAATATTTCTTATAGAAATTAAATAAACTTACAGAGAGAAAATGCACTGCATTGATTCTTATAGATCTAGAATATTTTATTTTTTACCACAAAATATTTTTGAAATTAAATGCATAAAAATATATCACTTGTAAAAAAATTTCAAAGTTTTCCAAAAATTTTTCTTTAAACAACATTCTACTTATTTTTTATACACTTATAAACTTTCACATGTCATAAAAAAATAAATATTATTAAACCACATAAAAGAAAACAAAAACATAATTTATGTAAAAATAAGCAAATAGTAGTATTATTTATCTTCATATTTTCAAAAAGCTTTTTCAAGCCATAAGCTGCTCCACATGGAAGCAGGAGTGAGTAAAAAAGATTTTTTTTTTAAATAGCATCCAAGTAAAACTCAAGTGGTGTACATATATATTTATATATATAATTCACAATAATAGTGCTTATTATACAAATGAAATTCAGTTAGTAAGTTAAAAAACATAATTTTAATTAAAAAGAAAAAAAATAGGCAAAAATCTAAATCTGACTGAATTTTTTTCAGTGAAAAAAATCAGAAAAAAAATGTTCATGATACTTATAAAATCAAGGGTTAAGTATGAATTTGGTCCCCAACGTAGGGGCTGAAAATTTATTTCGTCCCTCGCCTTTTTTTCGCTCCAAAATGGTCCCCAAAGTTTCAGTTTGTTTTAAAATCGTCCTTTTTACCAATTATATTCGCTTCTTCTTCTTCTTCTTCTTCTTCTTCTTCTTCTTCTTCTTCTTCTTCTTCTTCTTCTTCTTCTTCTTCTTCTTCTTCTTACTGATTCTGGGTTCTTGATGATGATGATGATTTTCTGATTCTGAGTAATATTGTTGTTTGATTTTTCTGGATTTTCTGAATTCTGGGTTTTGATGAGGATGACGATGATGATGTTGATTTTCTGATGTTTTGGTTTTTCTGATTTTTTTATGTTGATTTTTCTGGATTTTCTGATGTTTTGGTGTGATGGATGCTGGTGATGGAGTGGCAGTGGATTGGGGGGGTGGTGGTGGTTGTTCTGATTTTGAGTTATGATGATGATGATGATGATGATGATTGTTCTGATTCTGAGTTTTGATAATGGTGGTGGTGGTGGTGGTGGTGGTGGTGGGTGGTGGTGGTTGTGGTGGTGCTGGTGGTTTGCATAATTTTGGGGAAGAAGGGAGAATTTTGGGGAAGAAGGGATAGGGGCATTTTGGTCCGAAGGATGGTTTTCAAACAAACTGAAACTTTGGGGACCATTTTGGAGCAAAAAAAAGGTGAGGGACGAAAAAAATTTTCAGCCCCTACGTTAGGGACCAAAATCATACTTAACCCTAAAATCAACATAGACCTCATATATTAATAACAATTTCCAATATTTACTCCCACAAAAAAAAAAAGAAATAAATCATTCAATAAAAAAATAAAGAAATAATCAAAAGAGTAAGGCCCATAAAAAATAACAAAGAAATAACCCTAAAAATACAAAAGATATCAAATAAAAGTCAACATATTAATCCTCTTTTTTATATGCATAAATTTTGTACAAAATGACTAATTTATGATTTTAAAGTACTGAAAGATAGTTTATTCTTTTTTAGTTTTTAAACTTTAGTAATTTTTTAATTAAAAGAAGGCCTGTAGTTATTAACAACTTTAGATTTTTTCATCACAAAATTTTTAAAATAGAGAGATATTAGTTTTAGTTAAAATTTTTAGGGTACTTATAAGTGAAAACCGGAAATAATTGAACTACAGCCAAAACTAAACCAACCTGTGCCTTTTCAAGGGATCGAAACACTACCACTTCATTTATTCTGTTGAGCAATTTTAGAAGAAAATAATTTCTCAATTCTTCCATTATCATCGATTTTAAGCCACTTTATGATGCTTTCTTGTCATCTTGAATCAAGAAATTTATGGAGTTGTGCCATTCTTTAGAAATGGCACTACACCCTGTATTTGAAGTCATCAACATTAATGCATTTTTAAATAAAACTCGTCGATCCTGTCAGATCCAGTTTCACAAACAATAAATATAAAAATGAGGACAATAGTAGCGTGTTTACTTGGAGAAGATGCAGGAAAGGAAGAAATGGGAGATTCATGTAAAAATGTTTAGTAAATTAAGGTTCACAGTAACATTCACAAACCTGAGAATCAATAAGCTGACGTTCCTATCAACTTGTTCACTGTATGTTGCTCCATTTATTCACTCATGTCTAACCGAATCATGACTGCCTCCTGAAAATATAAACAAACAATTTTAAGTGATGAAGTAGTAACCATAAATCCACAACACAATAGTTGTAGACTAATAAAAAATAACAGTGAAGATGCATAGTTAGTGTGCGAAATCGTGATCATTCCTTCCTTGGTAACGGCGCTAAAAACTCAATACGCACGTTCATGTTCTTAATTCTGTTTCACAACTTCGTACAACTAACCAGCAAGAGCACTGGGTCGTCCAAGTAATAAACCTTACGTGAGTAAGGGTCGATCCTACGGAGATTGTCGGCTTGAAGCAAGCTATGGTCACCTTGTAAATCTCAGTCAGGCGGATTCAACTGATTTTATGAATTGATAAGTAAAAGATAAATAAAATATAAAATAGGATAGTGGTACTTATGTAATTCATTGGTGAGAATTTCAGATGCGTATAGAGATGCTTTCGTCCCTCTGAACCTCTGCTTTCCTGCTGTCTTCATCCAGTCCTTCCTACTCCTTTCCATGGCAAGTTGTATGTTAGGCAACACCGTTGTCAATGGCCACCTGTCCTCTCAGTGAAAATGGTCCAATGCGCTGTCACTGCATGGTTAATCATCTGTCGATTCTCGATCATACTGGAATAGGATTTACTATCCTTTTGCGTCTGTCACTACGCCCAGCACTCGCGAGTTTGAAGCTCGTCACAGTCATTCAATCCCTGAATCCTACTCGGAATACCACAGACAAGGTTTAGACTTTTCGGATTCTCAAGAATGGCCGTTCATGGGTTCTAACTTATACCACGAAGACACTAATAACTCGGACTCGTCCCCTGTATTAGATATCCAAGAGATATCCATTCAATCTAAGGTAGAACGGAAGTGGTTGTCAGGCACGCGTTCATAAGTTGAGAATGATGATGATTGTCACGATCATTACATCCATCATATTGAAGTGCGAATGAATATCTTAGAAGCGGAATAAGTTGAATTGAATAGAAAAATAGTAGTACTTTGCATTAATCTTTGAGGAACAGCAGAGCTCCACACCTTAAGCTATGGTGTGTAGAAACTCTACCGTTGAAAATACATAAGTGATAAATGTTCAGGCATGGCCGAATGGCCAGCCCTCACAAAAGTCTAAGATAGCATAAAACTAATCAAAGATCCCTCAGATGTAAATACAATAGTAAAAAGTCCTATTTATACTAAACTAGTTACTAGGGTTTACAGAAATGAGTAATTGATGCAGAAATCCACTTCCGGGGCCCACTTGGTGTGTGCTTGGGCTGAGCATTGAGTTTTGCATGTGTAGAGGTCTTTCTTGGAGTTGAACGCCAGTTTGTAACCTGTTTCTGGCGTTTAACTCCACTTTGCAACCTGTTTCTGGTGTTTGACTCCAGAATGCAGCATGGAACTGGCGTTCAACGCCAGTTTACGTCATCTATTTTTAATCAAAGTATAAACTATTATATATTGCTGGAAAGCCCTGGATGTCTACTTTCCAACGCAATTGAGAGCGTACCATTTGGAGTTCTGTAGCTCCAGAAAATCCACTTTGAGTGCAAGGAGGTTAGAATCCAACAGCATCTGCAGTCCTTCTTCAACCTCTGAATCTGATTTTTGCTCAAGTCCCTCAATTTCAGCTAGAAAATACCTGAAATCACAGAAAAACACACAAACTCACAGTAAAGTCCAGAAATGTGAATTTTAATTAAAAACTAATAAGAATATACTAAAAATTAACTAAATCATACTAAAAACTATGTAAAAACAATGCCAAAAAGCGTATAAATTATCCGCTCATCAATAGTATAAGGAGAAAATGAAATGAAAAGCTCTCTTGCCATAGATAACATTTTAGATAAAAAAAATTATTCTCATAGAATCAGAAAAAAATAAATAAAGAAATAAAGAAGATAAAAAACAAAATAAAACAACATTAAATAAAAAAGAAAACCCAGCAAAGCAAATGTCCCAATGAAACCAAACTTTTTTAAGTAGCACATAAGAGAGGATTAGAAGTAAATATGTACTTTCACTTATCATAAAAAAATAAATATTATAAAACCACATAAAAAAGAACAAATTTAACATAATTTATATAAAACAATTATCTCACCAGGAAAAATTTCACTTATTATCATAGTATTTGATTTTCATAACACAGTGTTCATTCTTCAGCAACCAAAAAACACAAAAAAGAATGGAAAAAAAGGTTCCAATTAATCTTTTCACAAGTAGAACAAAATTTCAAGCCAAAGCTATTTATGGCTAAAAATCAATAAAATAAAAAGTAATAATACAAACAGAAATCTAAACAAAAAAATACACAAACAGAACAAAATTTCAATCCAAATCTATCTATGTTTTTAAAAAAACCACATGAACATCATACTCAGAATATTCTACAAAATACAAACATCATGAACTTTCGACATGATTTTCTACCTTTCAGGTTGCTTCTTCTAAATATAAAAAATCTTCTATTTAAATTTCTATTTCAGCTCAAAAGAAAAAACAAACTCAAATAAGCTCAATCTGACCCTAGAAAGTAAACTTCTAAATACAAACATCTAAATAAACATTTTCTGTAAGGAAATATATTATTTATGCATATGATAAATCAGCATTTCAGCCTAACAACAAAATTATAGTTTTATGTAATTCAATACATATCCAAAAAAATCCTAAAAAAAAAACAATTGATAAATAAATGTAACCATATACTAACAGATTGCAATTAAAATAACAGTAACTTACAACACATAACTTTAAGTAGAAGAACAAAAATAAAAAAAAAGCAAAAAAGCTAAATTTAACTCTCAATTTTTTCTGTGCAAAAAGGTCAGATAAAGATAAATGCCAAAAATGTTTATAATATCATAATATAAATTTTAAAAAAATTATATATGAGAGAGGTAGATTTATCCAATAAATTATCAAATAAACAAATTAATATGAGAGAAAGAAATTAGTAAAATCAGAGTTGAAGAGTAAGAAATTAGTGAAAAAAATTATGCACAGTGATAGAGGATTATGGTTCTCAAAGTGTGATAGCCGTAGGTGTAAGGCGGTTTGTCAAGAAGGATGCAAGTGGTTTACATACTGCCATAAGATGAAGAGAGAGGATACATGGCAGTTGACCAGCTGTTATAAAAAACACACATGTAGCAAGGCAACCAAAATTAGAATCATGAGTTTTCAATGGCTTAGCAAGACATTTATGAAGAAGATTTGTGATAACCCAAAGGTCAAGTTGAGAACCTTAATAAAGAAAGCTCATAGCAAGTGGAATGTTGACCTCATAAAGACCAAAGCTGCCAGAGTAAAGCCGTTAGCATTGGATGAGATTAATGGTACTTATGGAGAGCAATATAGGAGGATACATGACTATGTTGCCGAGTTACTAAGGTCAAATCTGGGTACCACTGTTTGGATACAAGTTCAGAGACTTCCTGAGTTTCAATTAGAGACACCAATCCCTAGTAAGGACATGAGACCAAGGTTTGAGAGGATCTATATCTGCTTGAATGCTTGCAAAAGAAGCTTCATGGTGTGTAGACCCATTATTGGTCTTGATCAAGGTTCTGAAAATCGGTTCGAATCGGCCGGTCGAACCGATCGAACCATGAACTGACAAGAAAGACGGTTCGGATAGATAGCATAACCGCTAAATTTAAAAACCGGAGTTGAATCATCGAATCGGCCGGGAACCGTCCAATCGAACCGAACCGGGACCCGACCGATTTTTTATTTTTCGCCCAAACGGCGTCGTTTCATTCATTGAAAGTTGAAACCCTAATCAAAGCTACGCACTCTCTCCAAGTCTCAAGTCTCACTCACTCAGTCACTCCTTCTCCTTCCTCTCACCTGCACCTCTCATCTCAATCTCCTCCCTTACTCCCGTATTCTTCTTCTTCAACCTTTAAACTGGAAAGTTTTGCCACCACCGCCGTTCTTCTTCGTTGCCGTTCTTCAACGTCCAACCACCGCTATCGTCCGCACTGCAACAGGCCAATAGCGTCATCACAACGCGTGTTCTACCTCCTTTTTGGCCGAGCTTTCACCGCTGTCTCGCCGAGGTTCTACCACTCTTCAAGCTCTGTTCCCCCACGCTCCAGCCCCTGTCTTTCTGTTCGAGCTGCTTAGCCCTCTATTCCGACCTCTCCTCACGTGTTAAAGCTGCCGTTCAACCACCGTTCTGTTTCTGTTCAACCATCTCTGTTGCATTTCAAAGCTCCAGCTCCCTCTCCCTGTTCTGTTCGAATTTCAGAACATGCTCCAGCCTAAGGTAATTTATTTTCCTTTACTTGTTCTTTCTTGTATTAATTATTCAGTTATTATTTTATTTAATTGTTGTTTTTAATGATTAGTATGTTATTCAAGTTGTTGTTTTCATGTTGGTTTGTTGTATTTTAAAGCTTTAGTTGTTCTTGTTATTTTGATTTTCAGTTCTAATTGATCTTATTAACTTGTTAATTTAATAAATTAATGTTTTAGTGCTGTTCTTAACTTTTAAATTTTAGATTGTTAAGTTGTTATGTTGTTCTTGACCTTTTGATAATTTGTTAATTTTATAAATTGTTCTTGTTATGGTTTGTTGTTCTTGATTTGATAAATTGTTCTTGTTATTAATGTTGATTTGATAAATTATTCATGTTGTTGATCTTAATTTGCTAAATTGTTCATGATGTTGATCTTAATTAATTGTTCTTGTTATTAGAAAGAGAATGGAATTGAGGTATATCAATTTACAGGTAACTATAAATTGAAAAGAGGACACTCACTGGGCAGAGCTCCTTTGTTACTTCATTAAATGTTTTTTTGGGTTTCTGATGCAATACCTGAGATTAAGAATTGAATGGAAGATGAGCAATATTAACTTTCCTTTCGTTTGTTTGTTTGAATATGAATTCAAGATTCTGTAAAACTGACTTTTACTAGGAATCCTACAGCTTGCTCAATATGTTTCAGTTCCTTTCAGGCTGAGCCAACATACTGTGCATGACAGATTCAGGTTACGATATAAATATGGAATAAAAGGAATGGTCTCAAATAGTTGATTGGTGCTCACCTCATCAGTGGCCTCAATACACCATCTCTCTAATTCGCCTAATCCTGCCTTTACATACTCTCTATTGCTGAATGAATGGTGCATGAAATCGTAATTATTCATTCTCTAATACGGCGCCAAAAGCTTGGTACGCACGTTTATAATCTCACTTCTTCTTCACAACTTCACACAACTAACTAGCAAGTGCACTGGGTCATCCAAGTAATAAGCCTTACGTGAGTAAGGGTCGATCCTACGGAGATTGTCGGCTTGAAGCAAGCTATGGTCACCTTGTAAATCTCAGTCAGGCAGATTCAAATGGTTATAGAGTTTTAATAATTTAAAAGATAAATAAACATAAAATAAAGATAGCGATACTTAGGTAATTCATTGGTGAAAATTTCAGATAAGCGTATGGAGGTGCGTTATTCCTTCTGAATCTCTGCTTTCGTACTGCCTTCATTCAATCCTTCATACTCCTTTCTATGGCAAGCTGTATGTTGGGTGTCACCGTTGTCAATGGCTACTTCCCGTCCTCTCAGTGAAAATGGTCCTCTACTGTTTTCCGCATGGCTAATCAGCTGTTGGTTCTTGATCGTGTAGGAATAGGATTTACTATCCTTTTGCGTCTGTCACTACACCCTACAGTCGTGAGTTTGAAGCTCGTCACAGTCATCCCATCCCAGATCCTACTCGGAATACCATAGACAAGGTTTAGACTTTCCGGATCTCAAGAATGCTGCCAATTGATTCTAGCTTATACCACGAAGACTCTGATCTCACGGAATGGAAGGCTCTGTTGTCAGGAGAGGCAACCATGCATCGTGGACCAGGAATCCAAGAGATATACACTCTAGCTTGTTTTCATGTAGAATGGAAGTGGTTGTCAATCACGCGTTCATAAGTGAGAATGGTGATGAGTGTCACATGATCATCACATTCATCATGTTCTTGTGTGCGAATGAATATCTTAGAATAAGGATAAGCATGAATTGAATAGAAGAATAATAGTACTTTGCATTAATACTCGAGGAACAGTAGAGCTCCACACCTTAATCTATGGTGTGTAGAAACTCCACTGTTGAAAATACATAAGTAAAAATAGGGTAGACATGGCCGAGTGGCCAGCCTTCCATGGAGGTATAGAGATCTAAAAATGATCAAAAGATGTAAAATAAATCACTAAAAGTAGTTTTTATACTAAACTAGTAGCTAGGGTTACATAAGATAAGTAAATGATGTAGAAATCCACTTCCGGGCCAACTTGGTGTGTGCTTGGGCTGAGCATTGAGCTTTCGTGTGTAGAGACTCTTTTTGGAGTTAAACGCCAGGTTGTAGCCTGTTTCTGGCATTTAACTCTGGTTTGCAACCTATTTTTGGCGTTTAACTCGAGAATAGGGCAGGGAGTTAGCGTTTGAACGCCAGTTTGCGTCATCAAAACTCATGCAAAGAATGGACTATTATATATTGATGGAAAGCCCTGGATGTCTACATTCCAACGCAATTGAGAGCGCGCCAATTGGATTTCTGTAGCTCCAGAAAATCCACTTCGAGTGCAGGGAGGTCAGGATCCAACAGCATCTGCAGTCCTTCTTCAGCCTCTGAATCAGATTTTTGCTCAAGTCCCTCAATTTCAGCCAGAAATTACCTGAAATCACAGAAAAACACACAAACTCATAGTAAAGTCCAAATATGTGATTTTTATTTAAAAACTAATGAAATTATATTAAAAACTAACTAAATCATACTAAAAACTATGTAAAAACAATGCCAAAAAGCGTATAAATTATCCGCTCATCACAACACCAAACTTAAATTGTTGCTTGTCCCCAAGCAACTGAAAATCAAATAGAATAAAAAGAAGAGAATATACTATAAATTTTAAAATATCAATGAAACTTAGCTCCAATTAGATGAGCGGGACTAGTAGCTTTTTGCCTCTGAACAGTTTTGGCATCTCACCTCATCCTTTGAAGTTCAGAATGATTGGCATCTATAGGAACTCAGAATTTAGATAGTGTTATTGATTCTCCTAGTTCAGTATGTTGATTCTTGAACACAGCTACTTTATGAGTCTTGGCCGTGGCCCTAAGCACTTTGTTTTCTAGTATTACCACCGGATACATAAATGCCACAGACACATAATTGGATGAACCTTTTCAGATTGTGACTTAGCTTTGCTAGAGTCCCCAATTAGAGGTGTCCAGGGTTCTTAAGCATACTCTTTTTGCTTTGGACCACGACTTTAACCACTCAATCTCAAGCTTTTGGCTTGACACCTTCATGCCACAAGCACATGGTTAGGGACAGCTTGGTTTAGCCGCTTAAGCCAGGATTTTATTCCTTTGGGCCCTCCTATCCACTGATGCTCAAAGCCTTGGATCCTTTTTACCCTTGCCTTTTGGTTTAAAGGGTTATTGGCTTTTTCTGCTTGCTTTTTCTTTTTCTTTCTCTTTTTTTTTGCCATTTTTTTCTGCAAGCTTTTTATTCACTGCTTTTTCTTGCTTCAAGAATCAGTTTTATGATTTTTTAGATTATCAAATAACATTTCTCCTTTTCATCATTCTTTCAAGAGCCAACAATTTTAACATTCATAAACTACAAATTCAAAATATATATGCACTGTTCAAGCATTCATTCAGAAAATAAAAAGTATTGCCACCACATCAAAATAATCAAACTAATTTCAAGGATGAAAATTCATGTACTTCTTGTTCTTTTGTAATTAAAACATTTTTCATTTAAGAAAGGTGATAGATTCATAGGACAATCATAGCTTTAAGACATAGACACTTAGATACTAGTGATCATGTAGTAAAGACACAAACATAAATAAAACATAAGGCTCAAAAACCGAAAAACAGAAAAATAAGAACAAGGAGATTAGGGAACGGGTCCACCTTAGTGAGGGTGGCGTCTTCTTCCTCTTGAAGAACCAATGGTGTTCTTGAGCTCCTCTATGTCTCTTCCTTGTCTTTGTTGCTCCTCCCTCAGAGCTCTTTGATCTTCTCTAATCTCATGGAGAATAATGAAGTGCTCTTGGTGTTCTATCTTTAGTTGTCCCATGTTGGAACTTAATTCTCCTAGGGAGGTGTTGATTTGCTCCCAATAGTTTTGTGGAGGGAAGTGCATCCCTTGAGGCATCTCAGGGATTTCATGGTGAGGAATTTCCTCATGCTCTTGTTGAGGTCCATGATCTCTTGTTTGCTCCATCCTTTTCTTAGTGATGGGCTTGTTCTCATCAATAAGGATATCTCCCTCTATGTCAATCCCAGCCAAATTGTAGAGGTGGCAAATGAGGTGAGGAAAGGCTAACCTTGCCAAAGTGGAGGACTTGTCAGCCACTTTGTAGAGTTCTTGAGGGATAATCTCATGAACTTCCACTTCCTCCCCAATCATGTTACTATGGATCATGATGGCCCGATCCACAGTTACTTCGGATCGGTTGCTAGTAGGAATGATAGAGCGTTGGATGAACTCTAACCATCCTCTAGCTACAGGCTTAAGGTCTGGTCTTCTCAATTAAACCGGTTTGCCTCTTAAGTCAACTTTCCATTGAGCTCCTTCCACACATATGTCCATGAGGACTTGGTCCAACCTTTGATCAAAGTTGACCCTTCTAGTGTAGGGGCGTGCGTTTTCTTGTATCATTGGCAAGTTGAACGCCAACTTTACATTTTCTGGACTGAAATTTAAGTATTTCCCCTGAACCATTGTAAGCCAATTCTTTGGATTCGGGTTCATACTTTGATCATGGTTCCTAGTGATCCATGCGTTTGCATAGAACTCTTGAACCATTAAGATTCCGATTTGTTGAATAGGATTGGAGAGTACTTCCCATCCTCTTCTTCTAATCTCTTGTCGGATCTTTGGATACTCGCTCTTTCTGAGCTTAAAAGGAACCTCAGGGATTACCTTTTTCTTGGCCACAACTTCATAGAAGTGGTCTTGATGGACCTTTGAGATGAATCTCTCCATCTCCCATGACTCAGAGGTGGAAGCAATTGCCTTCACTATCCTCTTTCTTGAGGTTTCTCTGGCCTTAGGTGCCATTAATGGTTATGGAAAAACAAAAAGCAATGCTTTTACCACACCAAACTTAAAAGGTTTGCTCGTCCTCGAGCAAAAGAAGAAAGAAAGTAGTAGAAGAAGAAGAAAATGGAGGAGATGGAGGGAGAAGGTGTATTCGGCCAAGGGGGAGAAGTGGTGGTTGTAATGTGTGAAAATGGAGTAGTGGAGAAGGGTTTATATAGGGGTGGGGAGAAGGGTAGGTTTCGGCCATTATGGTTGGGTTTGGGAGGGAAAAGAATCTGAATTTTTGGAGATAGGTGGGGTTTATGGGGAAGAGTGGATGGATGTGAGTGGTTAAGGGTATTTGGAGAAGAGGTATGGAGGTGATTGGTGAAGGGTATTTGGGGAAGAATGTTATGAAAAGATGTAAAGAAAAGAGAAGAAGAGGTTGGGTAGGTGGGGATCCTATGGGGTCCACAGATCCAGAGGGGTCAAGGACTTAGCATCCTTGCTCCATTTAGGCGTGCAAAACACCCTTAGAATGCATGTCTGGCGTTAAACGCCAGCTTGCTGCTTGTTTCTGGCATTTAACGCCAGCTTTTCTCTCATTCTTGGCGTTAAACGCCAATTCCATGCTCTGTTCTGGCGTTAAATGCCAGTCTGGTGCTTGTTTCTGGCGTTTAACGCCAGCTTGATGCTTCTTTCTGGCGTTAAATGCCAGTTTGATGCTTCTTACTGGCGTTTAAATGCCAGTAAGCTCTTCCTCCAGGGTGAGCTATTTTTAATGTTGTTTTTCATTCTGTTTTTTATTTTTCAGTTATTTTTGTGACTTCACATGATCATCAACCTAAAGAAAACATAAAATAGCAATGGAAAATAAATAGATATAATTAAATAACATTGGGTTGCCTCCCAACAAGCGCTTCTTTAATGTCAATAGCTTGATAGTGAGCTCTCATGGAGCCTCACAGAAAATCAGAGCAATGTTGGGGCCCCTCAACACCAAACTTAGAGTTTGATTGTGGCTTTCCAACACCAAACTTAGAGTTTGGTTGTGGCCTCTGAAAAGAACGAAAATCTCGCGTGATCTAGAATTTTCACAATAAATTCGCGTTGTAAGTATTACTTCTAGACCGACAAGAATTCCTTTCTTACAAATGTTTTGGTTGTCACAAATAACAAACCCAATAAAATTTATAAACCGAAGTATTCAAACCTCGGGTCGCCTTCTCAAGGAATTGCAGGGAAGTATGAATTATTATTAGTTATGAAAAACGGTGTTTTTGGGTTTCAAAAGATTTGAACAAGGGGAATAAATTGCAGGAATTAATAAATTAATAACTAATAAAACTCTTGGCAAGGTGTGAAGATTTGGAAGTCCTATCCTAGTTATCCTTATCGATAGTGATGAGAATTGAGTTTTAATCCCACTTAGTTAACCTTTACTAGAGCAAAGGAAAGTCAAGTAGACTAATTAGTTTGATCCTTAAGTCCTAGCCAACTCCTAAGGAAAGACTAGAGTTATTAGAATTCAATTCAATTAGCAAAACTAACAATTATCAATCACGATGAGTTTGATAACTCAAGAGTCTCTAATTAATCAATTAAAGCCAAGAATATAAAAAAGCTAAAGATAAATCTGAAATACCTCAATTGCATTAATAAAAGAAAGTCAATCTAAACATAAAGAGTTCATGAGCCAAATTGGTAACATAAGTCAGATATGAATAAAAGCATTAGAATAAATAAAAATATAAAAGGAATATTGAACCTGAGAGGAAGTTGAAATCCTAATCCTAAAACCTAAGAGAGAGGAGAGAAACTCTCTCTCTAAAAACTACATTTAATCCTAAAATTATGAATGTATGATATCCTCCTCTTTGATTCCTCCATCTCTGGCTTATATTCTGTGTTTCTGGATTCAGAATTGGGCCGAAAAAGGGTCTAGAAATTGCTGGGGGCGTTTTCTGCAGATTCTGCACGTGGCGTCTGTCACGCATCCACGTAGGTCACGCGGTCGCGTCATCTGGAGTTCTGCTTTTCCATGCGGTCGCGTCGGTCACGCGTACGCGTCATTTGCGTTCTGCTCAAGGCACGCGTCCGTGTCAGTCACAGGTTTGCGTCGCTGCCTTTTCGAGCTAGGCACGCGGCTGCGTCGTTCATGCGTTCGCGTCGCTGCCTTTTTCTTCAAGACTCCATTTTTGTGCTTTCCTTCCATTTTTGTACGTTTCCTTTCTGTCCTCTAAGCCATTCCTGCCTTAGGAGATCTGAAGATACTTAACACACAAATCACGGCATCGAATGGTAATAAAGGGTAATTAAAATTAATATTTTTAAAACATAGGAAACATGTTTTTCACATATATCACATAATAAGGAAGGAAAAGTAAAACCATGCAATTTACATGAATAAGTGGGTGAGGGATTGAATAAATCACTTGAATTGGGCACAAAATACATCATAAAATATGGGTTTATCAACCTCCCCACACTTAAACAATAGCATGTCCTCATGCTAAATCCAAGAGAAAGGATAAAGTTAGAATGGCGGAATCTCATGCAATGCATTCTATTCTAAATGCAACTACCTAAATGAATCATGCAATTCTAATTATTATCCACTTGTATATAAAGCTTACATGTAATTAAATTAATTCATATCCTCAAGGAATCATATATGCATAGCCAAACCCTAGATAATGTTAAAGCACTTTTACAATTGAGATGGGTAAAAGTATTTCACAAACTTGTAAGACAATTAACAATTAAGCAGAGATATATGGTGATGAGCTATTGAACCCTCACTGGATTTTGTGTTTACTCTCTAGTCACTCAGTGTTTATTGGGTTAATCACTCTATTATTCTTTCTATCCTTGCATTCTAAAACTTTCTTCTTCATCTAACCAATCAACAGATATGGAATACAGACATACAAAAATCATGAGGTCTTTTTCGAAGTTGTAATGGGGCCAAAGTAAAGGTAAGGGTATATGTATAAGGCTAAGTGAGCTAACAAAGTGAATCCTTGATTAGTCTAAGATCTCACCTAACGTACATACTTTATATAATTTAAAGTTCCTTTACCTATTTACCCAAATTTTCCCACTTTGTATTACAAGCTCATGCATTAAATTTAATTTTGAAATTTTGTCCCATGTTCATTGATTCTTTTTTTTATTTTGCACTTGGAGAATTTTTTTTATATCCCCTTATTTAAGTACTGAAAATATAAAATTATTATTATTATTATTATTATTATTATTATTATTATTATTATTATTATTATTATTATTATTATTATTATTATTATTATTATTATTATTATTATTATTATTATTATTATTATTTATGCACATGGTAATTTAGTTATTTTGATTTCACATGAGCATGCTTCCCAAATTTCTGAAATAACTTATTCATTTCAAATCCCTACTTTGTTTCTATCATCCCATATTCCTATAAAATTCCCCACACTTAAATTGTACACAATATCTATCTTAAGCTAACCAAGGATTCAACTTGGAATTTTTTATTTTGTTTTTCTCCTTAAGGCTAGTAATGTGGTTATAGAACAAGAGGGGATTAAAAAGCTCAAGGGGGCAAACAAGGGTGATGTAAAAAGTAGGCTAAATTGGGATAAGTGAGGAAAAATTTAAATGATGGCCTCAATCATCTCTTGGTATGTATCTATATTCTATATTGGATATATAGATTAAAACAAAGTAAAGAACATCAAAATGAAAAAAAAGAAGGGCAAAATACACAGAAATGAAATTTATGGTTTGAATGTAACCATACAATTAAGCTCAAAACTCACAGGCTGTGTGTTCTCTAGCTCAGAAATCATATATCAGTTATGTATGTCATGTAAGTAGAAATCAAGAGTTTCCATTATTCTCAATGTAAATCTTAGGGTGGCCCTTAAAATCTTAGTGTTCCTCCTTGAAGAAATGTTGTTAACCAACTAACATGTAATTCTATATATACAAGGTGTGTGGATGTTTGATTATATTAAAGTCTCTAGTTTACTTCTTTTTATTTTCAGTTAAATCAAACTATTATATGCTAAAAGGGTAAACTATACTAATTAATCCACATAGTCTATAACTAATAAGTTTAGAATTGCAAACTAAACTAAATGTCTAAGATATAAACTAAAGTGCAAAATGCGGAAATAAAGTAAAAATACAGCAAAAGAACAATGTGTAAGTACTGAAAATAAAAATGAAAATAAAAATACAGAAAAATAAACAAAATAAGATAGAAGAGTCTATAGTGGTTCACCAAAAAGATAAGCCAGGGATGGCGACCCCCCACACTTAAAATATAGCATCGTCCTCGATGCTTACTCAAGCTGGGTGTGAAAAAGTGTCATCACCGGAAGGATGTGCTGCTGGTGTCTCTGTGGTAGGCTAAATATCTGCAGGCTGGATAAGTGTAGGAGGATCGGTCTGCTGCAGTGGAGGCTCTGACTGTAGAGGAATCTCCGGGTCTGCGGCCTGGATCTGGTGTGGCTCCTCATGCTGTGGTGCAGCCTGCTCTGGTCCTGCCTGCTCAGCCTGGGCATGTGTCTCCGCCCTATGGTCGCTCGCCTCCACCTCAGATGTATCAGAAGGGGTGTCAGGCTCGAAGGGGATGTCGCTGCTGGATCGGATCATCAACTTAAGGTGCTCATAGCGCCGCTTGTTGCGACGCTCCATATGGTCTAGGCGGGCAAAGAGTCGATGTACTAGATGATAAATTGGCTCAGGAGCAGGTGGATGTGCAGTGGATGAGGTTGGTGCAGCAGTGGAGGCAGATGGGGCGGCTGAAGATGTGGCTGCCTCACCAGAAGCGGTGAGGAATGGGGGTCTGTAGCCTAAAGCCTGAAACTTTCTGCTGTGAGGAATGATCTTCTTGCAGTCTACAGCAGTCGGCTTCGCATCAGCCAGCTCCCAAGGCACGTTAGCTCGGCGGCCTAGCTGGGTGATCAGATAAGGGAAAGGGAGAGTGCCTCTGACATGGACCCTGGCCATGTAATGTCTGATGAAACATGGAAGATACAGGTCCTTACCCTCCATCACACACCAGATGAGGGTGATCATAGCAGCGGGCAGCTCTGTCTCATGAGTGCTCGGCATCACATAGTTGCTCAGAATCTGGTGCCAGAGCCGAGCCTCATCATTCAGGTAAATCATCTTGATTCCCTTAGGCATCACTGTGTGCTTTCCCATGACCCAAGGGATAGTAGGATTAAGGGCTATTCTCTGCTTGACAGCATCCCAGTCAAATCTCATAAATCTCATATCCTCTTCAGCCTTTTGGTAACCGTCAAGCTGATCTGACTTAGGCTGAAGGTGGAGGATGTCCTCAATAGCTTCCTCAGTGACCAAAATCTGTTTCCCTCTGAGGTGCACTGCATCCAGGGAAGTCTTGAAATAGTTACAGTAGAATTTTCTGACCCAGGAAGCATTGACCTCTGTCAAGTTTCTTTCCAAGAAGAACCAGCCTCTTTGTTTTATCTGTTCGAAGGTGTACTGCTGTAGTTCTTCTGGAATTTTTAGAGTTCTTTCCAGGTACAGGTTCCTGGAAGTGGCAAACACTGGATACTTAAGCTTACAATATCTGTTTGCAAATTTAATTGGATCTGTGGCAGTGAGGAGCTGGTCAGCCTTCTCCTGCAGGGTAAAGTATTTTTCCCGCCAGGAATCATCATGCAAAATGTCCAGGATGGTCATAGAGGATTCGCCTCTTTTCCTTTTACCAGTGGTTGCTTTGCCTTTTCCTTTGCGTTGAGGCTCAGACATCCTGAAAAGCAGAAATTCCAGGATATAATTGAAGAACAAAAGCAGGAAAACAAGTAGGCAAATAGAATAATAGCAATATAAGCACAGAGTGGCAAAAGAGCAAGAGAAGCATGAAAGAAGTTGAATATATGTGCAATTTGGATTGTAATCGAGTGAAAAAGTCTGAAAAGAAAATGTGCAATCCAAAACATAGGATAGGTGGAATTCAAGTTAATTAGGAAAAGACAGTAATCATGCCTTGAGTTAGAAAGTTAAAGTAGTTAGTTAAAAACCGAAAAGAGAAGTTTGAAAGTTTAAAATGGTTAAGAGTGTGATAAACCCCGATTTTGTGGTTTATCTTGTGCTTAATTTGGAGAATTTTATCACCTTTTCTCACATTTATTCAATGAAATAGCATGATGCTAATGCTACAAACAATTGCTCCCCCTTGCCCAAAATAATTTGAATGCAAGGATTTATACCGGTTCGGAATTCCACAAAATAATTCCATTGTTAGTATAGTCCAAACCAATAGTCAATCCTCAAATCAAATTAAATTTGGTTGTCACAAGTAACAAACCCCAAATGAAAATTAACCGAAGTATTTGAACTCCGGGTCGTCTCACAAGGAATTGCAATGAAGTGCATGATTATTGGCTATGAAGGATGTAAGGGGGTGTTGATTGGTGAGAGGGCAAGAAATTAAATGACAAGAAAAGTAAAGAGAGCAATTAAAGGAAGCAATTAATAAAGAGAGACATTCATGGCAAGGTTTGAGATCATAGGATTTCTATCCTAGTCATGCAATGATCAATTCATCTTATTTAGTCAACTCCAACACATAGGGAGAAAGTCAAACAAAATTAATCAATCATATCACAATAATAAACAAGAATATATCTTATTACGCCATCTCCAACATTAGAAAAAGGTATCATATTATCTTCCATGAGAGAAAGTCTAATAAGACTAGCTAATCTCAATCCAAAAGTCCTAATCAACTTACTAATTAAATTAGCAAAAGATTAGCGTCAATGGAAATAATATTAGCTAACAACTCTAGATCACCAACATGAGTTGGGTTTTCATGACTCAAGATTGCCTAATTACTCTCTCCAAGACAAGAATGCTCAAAATCTACTCTAACATCCAACCAAGCATTTTGTCAAACACTTGGAAGACATACATGGAAAGCATAGTAAAATGTGCAAGAATAGTAAAATCTACCAACTACAAATTGCAAGAAAACAAGATCAACAACTCAATTCAACAATAAAGAAAATCAAACATTAAATTGCATTAAAAGAAAATCAAATCCAACAAGAGCATCCATGAACATAAAAGAGAAATTAACATTACAAATAATGAGAATGAAAGAGTAGAAGTAAGAAATCATAAAAGAAACAATATGAAAACATGTAATTAAATCTAGATCTAAGATGGATTAACCTAACCTAATTCTAGAGAGAAGAGGGACCTTCTCTCTCTAGAAACTAACCTACATGATGCTAATTCTACAAACAATTGCTCCCCCCTTGCCTAAGCTTGAATTCTGCATGAAATAGCATTAGAAATGAGTTGGGTTGGGCCCAAAGTGCTTCAGAAATCGCTGGGGGCGATTTCACTTTAGTGGACCATGTGCAGCATCGGCGCGGACGCGTACATGGCATGTGCGTGCCCCCTAACGCAAAGTAACATATGGCAATTTTCATATCATTTCGAAGCCCCAGATGTTAGCTTTCCAACGCAACTAGAACCGCCTCCTTTGGACCTCTGTAGCTCAAGTTATGGTCGTTTGAGTGCGAAGAGGTCAGGCTTGACAGCTTTACGGTTCCTTCATTTCTTCATGAGTTCTCCCACTTTGCATGCTTTTCTCCTCACTTCTTCCATCCAATACTTGCCTTATGAACCTGAAATCACTCAACAAATATATCAAGGTATCGAATGGAATTAAAGTGAATTAAAATCACCAATTTTAGGGCCTAAAAAGCATGTTTTCACATTTAAGCACAAATCAAGGGAAAATTGCAAAATCATGCTATTTCATTGAATAAATGTGAGAAAAGGTGATAAAATCTCCCAAATTAAGCACAAGATAAACCACAAAATTGGAGTTTATCAAAGTGAAAAAGGAAGTTAGAAAGTTAAAGTAGTGAGTTAGTAGAAAGAAAGTTAAAGTAAGTGGCATGATTAATGGTTTCCATTGTAACAAGAGATTCAGAAATTTAAAGAACAGTCAACTCATTTTCAAGTAAGGATATCAGGTTATTGATGATAATTCATATAGATACAAGAGTAGCTAAAACTAAAATGAAATCATCAATAATGCAATTAATTAACCAGGGAATCGAAAGGAATAAGAATGCGAGCCCGTGCATTCATGAACTGGTTTGGTCGTAGCCAAGTAAGGCAAAATAGTAAGTTTCCAAACTCAATACATGAAAACAATTTGCAGAAAATTGGGCAGCATTCCGGCTAAAATTGGATATTCCCGAGTATTAAATAGCAAGAAAAACAGTTCATATGAGATAAAAAAATGCTGCAAAGAGTCACAGACAGTAGGAACAGTAAAGAACAGTCTAATATCAGCATGAAACATGAAGGAATAGCATATGAACAGTATTAACATCACAGCTAGATCAAAATTGCAGAATAGGGAAAAAAAGTAACAAGAACGGGGCAATTATCAGGCCTAAATCCACTAGCCACATCCTAGCTACCTAACCACCTAGAATCCACTACAAACATGCATCTCTAACTATCCTAAATTGAACAGAATCCAAAAAATATACAACTAACTATGAAAGATAGAGAAATCAGTGTTCGGCGGAACCTGGTATGTGTATGAACAGAGGTGAGGATAGAGAGATGGTGGTGGAGACGCGGTGGCGCTGGGAGGGAGTACGGCGGCACGGTGGTGGAGCAGGGGCGGGGTGGAGGTTGGGGTTTGGGTTGGAGGAGGTGGGAGAGGAAGGAAAGAGGGGGCAAGGGTTGTGGGGGCTGTGGTGGTGGGAGACGGCGGTCTGAGGTTGGCTGCGGTGGGGGGCAGTGGCGGAGGAGGGCGGCGGTGGGTGAGAGGCGTGGAAGAGACTGGTGGAGGAAAAAGAGAAAGAAGAGAAGGGGGTGTCGGCGAGGTGCGATGGTGGTGGTTGCAGAGGAGGGAGGGGGTTGCAGAGAAGAAAAGAAGAAGGGAGGGGGTATGGGGGCGCGACGGGTAGGGTTTCGCGTGAAGGGGGTTAGTATTTTTGAATCCACGCGAACGCATGGAGCACGCGATCGCGTGACTAGGGTGAAATGGCTTCGACGCGGTCGCGCGATTGACGCAATCGCGTGGGTTGGGTAAAGGATGGGTGACGCGGACGCGTGAGGCACGCGACCGCGTCGCTGAAAATTGTGCTAGACGCACACTTCCAGCGTCGTTTTAGCGCAACTCTCTATCTCCATTTAGGGGGCCATAATATCCACGCAACGCAGACGCGTCGCTCACGCTTTCGCGTGGGATGAGTGTTTTGCAAGTGACGCATTCGCGTCAGGGACGCAAACACGTGGGCCGTTTTGTGCTAAACGCACACCAGCCGCACAATTCCAGCCCAACTTTCTGGGCGTTGGATCTTTACGCCGATTTCCTTCTCACGCCCACGCGTGGCCTGCGCGCTCGCATGGGGTGATCTTTTTTTTTCAGTTATGTAGTATGCAATATGCAGGGCTAATGTAGATGCTATGAATACTTCCAGGTTCAGTGAAAATAAAATAAAATAAAAACAAACAACATGAAATAAAATTGAAAAAGAGAAACGATCATACCATGGTGGGTTGTCTCCCACCTAGAACTTTTAGTTAAAGTCCTTAAGTTGGACATTTGATGATCTTCCTGTTATGGTGGCTTGTGCTTAAATTCATCCAGAAATCTCCACCAATGTTTGGAATGCCAACAGCCTCCGGGGTCCCAAACTAAGCATGTAAAGCTTTTGAGCAGCTTCAAATAGATTCGCAGGCTCTCGGGGTGACGAATGTCAGAATAGATTCCAGGATCCCAGACATCTACCTTTTTCTTGATCTATATTCTTCCATCCGGGCGGTTTAGAAATTGTATTCTCACCAAGATGACCAAACATCTTTCGAGACCCATTCAATTGAACCTGATACCAATCCTTGCACTTCGAATTGAAGCGTGGAACCTTATTGAATCTTGCACACCAGCTCTGAGTACGAGCTATTTCCCTCTTACTCTTAAAGCCGCAGAAAGCTCTAAGCTGGCCATCTGTTTCAAGCAAACCATATTCAAGTGGAAAAGTAAAGACAAAGGTTAAGGATTGTACCCACTTGAAGCTTGTATTAGGTGGTAATGGCCTTGGGATAGGTGTTTTCAGTGGTTCTGTAAGCTTTACTCCTTTGTATTCTTCTGTGAATTCCTCCACTTCTTTGCAAGATTCTTCAACTGCAACTGCGTCTTGATCAAAGCCTTCTATGTCTTCCTCGTCACTTAAGTCATAAGTTGGAGGTTGAGAGAAATCTACTTCGACATCATCTTCGTATTCACTTGGATAAGGTTCTTCAGGCTTAATGAGTTCAGTTGCAGATGCAAGTTCATGACTAGGAGAGGTTGATTCATGATCATTACTGCCTAAAGAATCAATTTCTTGGTCTGTTCCGTCCAATTTTTCACAAGGTATATGCTTTGGAGGTTGTGCACTATCCTCATTGGCATCAAATTCAAACTTCTCGACGGAATCCTTTACAGTTCTCGATTCCCATGGAGGTTCAGCATCTCCTAAATCTTCAACCACTTCTTCCTCTACAACTATTATGGCTTCCTTCACTTGTTCCAATACAAAGCCATGCTCCTCATTGTCCACCGAAGTTTCTAGTGTCTCCTTCATGCTACGCTCTTCTTTTGATTCACCACATGTAGCCATGGGAGTACTTTGAGTGCTCGGATGTTGGAAAGCTAATTTATTTACTACCTCGGTTAAGGCAGTAGTGAGTTCCAGTACGTCCCTTTGCATCTTCACTTGTCCTTGAAGAAGAACACGAAGTTTGTCATCCATTGGAGATTGGGGTGGATATGAGGGTTCATTGGTTGGGGGAGAGGGTTCATAATAAGAATATGGTGGTTCTTAGGAGTAATTGGATTGGGATTGTGGTGGATAAGGGTCATATGGTGGAGAATGGTGAAAAGGAACTTATGGGTGTGGTGGTTCAAAGCTATGTTGAGAGGGTGGTTCATAAGCATAGGGTGAAACTTGTTGGTAACTACAACGGGGTCCACCGTATCTATTGCCTTGGCATGCATTGTGGAATGGTCGTCGTCTGTGATACTGTGGAGGGTGTTGTTGCCTAAAGGGTTGATCAAGTCCTCGTGGCTCCATCCATCTTTGGCTGTTCTGACCTTGATGCATGTTCCTGCTATAGCTTTCATTCCCTTCAACAATATTAGAACCAAACTCAAAGCGAGAGGGGTGAGAACTCATCGTAGCTAATAAGAATTAAAAATGAAAATAGAAACAAATAAACAAGCAAAAGAAAAATATTTACAATAACCAATAATAAGGCACACGTTTGCGATTCCCCGGCAACGGCGCCATTTTGAAAAGAACGAAACTCTCGCGTGATCTAGAATTTTCACAATAAATTCGCGTTGAAAGTATAGCTTCAAGACCGACAAGAATTCCTTTCTTACAAACGTTTTGGTTGTCACAAATAACAAACCCAATAAAATTTATAAACCAAAGTATTCAAACCTCAGGTCGTCTACTCAAGGAATTGCAGGGAAGTATGAATTATTATTGGTTATGAAAAATGGTGTTTTTGGGTTTCAAAAGATTTGAACAAGGGGAATAAATTGCAGGAATTAATAAATTAATAACTAATAAAACTCTTGGCAAGGTGTGAATATTTGGAAGTCCTATCCTAGTTATCCTTATCGATGGTGATGAGAATTGAGTTTTAATCCCACTTAGTTAACCTTTACTAGAGCAAAGGAAAGTCAAGTAGACAAATTAGTTTGATCCTTAAGTCCTAGCCAACTCCTAAGGAAAGACTAGAGTTATTAGAATTTAATTCAATTAGCAAAACTAACAATTATCAATCACGATGAGTTTGATAACTCAAGAGTCTCCAATTAATCAATTAAAGCCAAGAATATAAAAAAGCTAAAGATAAATCTGAAATACCTCAATTGCATTAATAAAAGAAAGTCAATCTATACATAAAGAGTTCATGAGCCAAATTGGTAACATAAGTCAGATATGAATAAAAGCATTAGAACAAATAAAAATATAAAAGAAATATTGAACCTGAGAGGAAGTTGAAATCCTAAATCCTTTAAGAGGAATCCTAATCCTAAAACCTAAGAGAGAGGAGAGAACATCTCTCTCTAAAAACTACATTTAATCCTAAAATTATGAATGTATGATATCCTCCTATTTGATTCCTCCATTCTCTGGCTTATATTCTGTGTTTCTGGATTCAGAATTGGGCCGAAAAAGGGTCCAGAAATCGCTAGGGGCGTGTTTTGCAGATTCTGCATGTGGCGTCTGTCACGCGTCCGCGTAGGTCACGCGGTCGCGTCATCTGGAGTTCTGCTCTTCCACGGGGATGCGTCGGTCACGCGTACACGTCATTTGCGTTCTGCTCAAGGCACGCGTCCGTGTCAGTCACGCGTTCGCGTCGCTGCCTTTTCACGCTAGGCACATGGCTGCGTCGTCCATGCGTTCGCGTCGCTGCCTTTTTCTTCAAGATTCTATTTTTGTGCTTTCCTTCCATTTTTGTACGTTTCCTTTCTGTCCTCTAAGCCATTTCTGCCTTAGGAAATCTGAAGATACTTAACACACAAATCACGGTATCGAATGGTAATAAAGGGTAATTAAAATTAATATTTTTAAAGCATAGGAAACATGTTTTTCACATATATCACATAATAAGGAAGGGAAAGTAAAACCATGCAATTTACATGAATAAGTGGGTGAGGGATTGAATAAATCACTTGAATTGGGCACAAAATACATCATAAAATATGGGTTTATCAACCTCCCCACACTTAAACAATAGCATGTCCTCATGCTAAATCCAAGAGAAAGGATAAAGTTAGAATAGCGGAATCTCATGCAATGCATTCTATTCTAAATGCAACTACCTAAATGAATCATGCAATTTTAATTATTATCCACTTGTATATAAAGCTTACATGTAATTAAATTAATTCATATCCTCAAGGAATCATATATGCATAGCCAAACCCTAGATTATGTTAAAGCACTTTTACAATTGAGATGGGTAAAAGTATTTCACAAACTTGCAAGACAATTAACAATTAAGCAGAGATATTTAGCAACCTGCTCTTCAATGATGTCTTCATCCTCTTCAGAGGAAGAGTATTCATCAGAGCTCATGAATGGCAGAAGGAGGTTCAATGGAATCTCTAGGGTCTCTGTATGAGCCTCAAATTCCTTTGGTTCCTCAAAGGGGAACTCCTTTCTGTCCAGAGGACGTCCCAAGAGGTCTTCCTCACTGGGATTCACGTCCTCCTCCTCCTCTGGGCATTCGGCCACACCAAGTAAGGTTATGGCCTTGCATTCTCTCTTGGAATTTTCTTCTGTATTGCTTGGGAGAGTACTGGGAGGAGTTTCAATAATCTTCTTACTCAGCTGACCCACCTGTGCCTCCAAATTTCTAATGGAGGACCTTGTTTCATTCATGAAACTTAGTATGGTCTTGGATAGATCAGAGACTATGATTGCCAGGCCAGAATGGCTCTGTGCAGAATTCTCTGTCTGTTGCTGAGAAGATGATGGAAAAGGCTTGCTATTGCTAAACCTATTTCTTCCACCATTATTATTGAAGCCTTGTTGGGGCTTCTGTTGGTCCTTCCATGAGAAATTTGGATGATTTCTCCATGAAGGATTATAGGTGTTTCCATAGGGTTCTCCCATGTAATTCACCTCTGCTATTGCAGGGTTCTCAGGATCATAATCTTCTTCTTCAGAAGATGCTTCTTTAGTACTGTTGGATGCAGCTTGCAATCGATTCAGACTCTGAAAAATCATATTGACTTGCTGAGTCAATATTTTGTTCTGAGCCAATATGGCATTCAAAGTATCAATTTCAAGAACTCCTTTCTTCTGAGGCGTCCCATTGTTCACAGGATTCCTCTGAGAGGTGTACATGAATTGGTTATTTGCAACCATTTCAATGAATTCCTGAGCTTTTTCAGGGGTTTTCACGTGAAGAGATCCTCCTGCAGAATGGTCCAATGACATTTTTGATAACTCAGACAGACCATCATAGAATATACTTATGATGCTCCATTCTGGAAGCATGTCAGTAGGACACCTTTTGATCAGTTGCTTATATCTTTCCCAAGCTTCATAGAGGGACTCTCCTTTCTTCTGTCTGAAGGTTTGGATTTTCACTCTAAGCTTGCTCATCTTTTGAGGTAGAAAGAATTTGGCCAGGAAAGTACTGACCAGCTTATCCCAAGAGTTCAGGCTATCCTTAGGTTGTGAATCCAACCATGTTCTAGCTCTGTCTCTTACAGCAAAAGGGAAAAGCATAAGCCTGTAGACCTCGGGATCAACTCCATTGGTCTTGACAGTGTCACAGATTTGCAAGAATTCAGCTAAAAACTGATGAGGATCTTTCATTGGAAGTCCATGAAACTTGCAATTCTGTTGCATTAGAGAAACTAATTGAGGCTTAAGCTCAAAGTTGTTTGCTCCAATTGTAGGAATTGAGATGCTTCTTCCATAGAAGTTGGAAGAGGGTGCAATGAAGTCACCAAGCATCTTCCTTGCATCTCCACCATTGTTGTTGGGTTCGGCCATCTCCTCTTCCTTTTCGAAGAATTCTGTCAGGTCCTCTCCAGAGTGTTGTGCTTTAGCTTCTCTTAGCTTCCTCTTTGGAGTCCTTTCAGGTTCCGGATCAGCTTCAACTAGAATGCTCTTATCCTTGCTCCTGCTCATATGAAAAGAAGAAAATAGAAAAGAATAGGAATCCTCTATGTCACAGTATAGAGATTTCTTTATGTGAGTAGAAGAACAGAAGAGTAGAATGGAAAAGAGAGAAGATGAAGAATTCGAACATAGAGAGGGAGAGAAGGTTCGAATTATAAGAAGAAGAGAGGTGTTAGTAAATAAATAAATAACCAGAAAGAGATGAGAGGGGAGGGAATTCGAAAATTAAATAAAAAAATATTTTTGTTTTTGTTTTAAATATTAGTTAGTATTCGAATTTTAAGAGAAGAAATAAAATTAAAATTAAAATTTAAAACAATTAGTTAATTAAAAGAAATTTTGAAAAAGGGGTTAATAATTTTTGAAAATTGGAGAGAGAGAAGTAGTTAGGTGGTTTTGAAAAAGATATGATTGAAATAGAAAACTTTTTAAAATCAAACTAAAAAGTTACGTAGTTGATTGAAAAAGATTTGAAAATCAAATTTGAAAAGATAAGAAGTTAGAAAAGATTTTGAAAATTGAGTTTTGAAAAAGATATGATTGAAAATCATTTTGAAAAAGAGTTGAAAAAGAAATTTAAAAAGATTTTATTTTTAAAATTAAAGTTGATTACTTGACTAACAAGAAACTACAAGATATGATTCTAAAATTTAAAGATTGAACCTTTCTTAATAGGCAAGTAACAAACTTTAAAATTTTTGAATCAATCGCATTAATTGTTAGTAAAGATTTTGAAATTATGAAATGAAATTAAGAAAAATATTTTGAAAATAATTTTTAAAAGTTTTCGAAAATATAAAAAATGAGAAAGATTTGATTTTTGAAAAGGTTTTGAAAAGATAAGATTTTTAAATTAAAAATTTGATTTGACTCATAGAAAACAACTAGATTTTAAAAAGTTTTGAAAAAGTCAACTCAAATATTCGAATTTTATGAGAAGAATAAGGGAAAGATATTTTTTTTATTTTTTGAGTTTTCAATGAAGAGAAAAACAACAAAATGACTCAACACATGAAAATTATGAATCAAAACAAGAAAAATATGCAAGAACACTTTGAATGTCAAGATGAACACCAAGAACACTTTGAATATCAAGATGAATACCAAGAACTTATTTTCGAAAATTTTTAAGAAAGGAGAAACATGCAAGACACCAAACTTAGAAATTTTCAATGTTTAGACACTAACAATTTGAAAATACATATGAAAAACAAGAAAAGACACAAAACATGAAAATGCAAAGATCAAACAAAGCAAATCATCAAGAACAACTTAAAGATTATGAAGAACATCATGCATGAGTTTCGAAAATTTTAAGAGAAATTAAAAAGATGCAATTGACACCAAACTTAAAAATTGTCACTAGACTCAAACAAGAAACATGAAATTTTTGGATTTTATGATTTTATTAAATTTTTTTGGGTATTTTCGAAAATTAATTGGAAGAGAAAAATAAGGATTTCAGAATTTCTAATGAGAATTCCAGGAATCATGTAATGTTAACCTAAAACTCCGGTCCAGGAATTAGACATGGCTTACTAGCCAGCCAAGCTTTCAGTGAAAGCTCCGGTCCAAAATACTAGACATGGCCAATGGCCAGCCAAGCTTCAGCAGAACATTACATACAATAGCTAATTTGCTGAGAAAGACAAAGAAGCTCTTCTAAGGATAGTTGAAACCTCGGTCCAAAAGATTAGACATGGCTTAACAGCCAACCAGGATTCAACACATCTCATGAAACTCTAGAATTCATTCTTAAAAATTTTGAAGAACATAGAATAATTTTTTTGAAATTTTTTTTTGAAAATTTTTCGAAAATAAAAATAATAAAAACAAAAAGCTTAAAATTAAAATAAAATTACCTAATCTGAGCAACAAGATGAACCGTCAGTTGTCCAAACTCGAACAATCCCTGGCAATGGCGCCAAAAACTTGGTGCACGAAATCGTGATTATTTATTTTCCAATACAGCACCAAAAGCTTGGTACGCACGTTTATAATTTCACTTCTTCTTCACAACTTCGCACAACTAACTAGCAAGTGCACTAAGTCGTCCAAGTAATAAACCTTACGTGAGTAAGGGTCGATCCCACGGAGATTGTCGACTTGAAGCAAGCTATGGTCACCTTCTCAATCTCAGTCAAGCGGATTCAAATGGTTATAGAGTTTTAATAATTTAAAATATAAATAAACATATAATAAAGATAGAGATACTTATGTAATTCATTGGTGAGAATTTCAGATAAGCGTATAGAGGTGCGTTATTCCTTCTGAATCTCTGCTTTCCTACTGCCTTCATCCAATCCTTCATACTCCTTTCTATGGCAAGCTGTAAGTTGGGTGTCACCGTTGTCAATGGCTACTTCCCGTCCTCTCAGTGAAAATGGTCCTCTACAGTTCCCCGCATGGCTAATCAGCTGTTGGTTCTCGATCGTGTAGGAATAGGATTTACTATCCTTTTGCGTCTGTCACTACGCCCTACAGTCGCGAGTTTGAAGCTCGTCACAGTCATCCCATCCCAGATCCTACTCGGAATACCACAGACAAGGTTTAAACTTTCTGGATCTCAAGAATGCTGCCAATTGATTCTAGCTTATACCACGAAGACTCTGATCTCACAGAATGGAAGGCTCTGTTGTCAGAAGAGGCAACCATGCGTCGTGGACCAGGAATCCAAGAGATATACACTCTAGCTTGTTTTCATGTAGAATGGAAGTGGTTGTCAATCACGCGTTCATAAGTGAGAATGGTGATGAGTGTCACATGATCATCACATTCATCATATTCTTGTGTGTGAATGAATATCTTAGAATAAGAATAAGCATGAATTGAATAGAAGAACAATAGTACTTTGCATTAATACTCGAGGAACAGCAGAGCTCCACACCTTAATCTATGGTGTGTAGAAACTCCACTGTTGAAAATACATAAGTAAAAATAGGGTAGACATGGCCGAGTGGGCAACCTTCCATGGAGGTCTAGAGATCTAAAAATGATCAAAAGATGTAAAATAAATCACTAAGAGTAGTTTTTATACTAAACTAGTAGCTAGGGTTACATAAGATAAGTAAATGATGTAGAAATCCACTTCCGGGCCCACTTGGTGTGTGCTTGGGCTGAGCATTGAGCTTTCGTGTGTAGAGACTCTTTTTAGAGTTAAACGCCAGGTTGTAGCCTGTTTCTGGCGTTTAACTCTGGTTTGCAACCTGTTTCTGGCGTTTAACTCCAGAATAGGGCAGGGAGTTGGCGTTTGAACGCCAGTTTGCATCATCAAAACTCGTGCAAAGTATGGACTATTATATATTTCTGGAAAGTCCTGGATGTCTACTTTCCAACGCAATTGAGAGCGCACCAATTAGGTTTCTGTAGCTCCAGAAAAGCTACTTCGAGTGCAGGGAGGTCAGGATCCAACAACATCTGCAGTCCTTCTTCAGCCTCTGAATCAGATTTTTGCTCAAGTCCCTCAATTTCAGCAAGAAATTACCTGAAATCACAAAAAACACACAAACTCATAGTAAAGTCCAGAAATATAATTTTTATTTTAAAACTAATAAAATTATATTAAAAACTAACTAAATCATACTAAAAACTATGTAAAAACAATGCCAAAAAGCGTATAAATTATCCGCTCATCAATGAACAACACTCATGACGCAACAAAAGACTGGCACTGATCAAATTAAATACATCAAAATGTTAGTATTCTCTATGCAGCAATTTGACATGTAATATGAAGATGGTGAATAATTGAATGGTTTGTGATTGATTATTTATTTTTTTTGTTATTTGACTTCTGTGTTTGTATTTGGATGGGATTATAATATTGTAGATGATGTAATACTTTTAATTTGGATAATATTTTAAAGATTATTAGTCTATAATTATATTTTTATGTGTTTATTTATATTTTATTTATTATTTTTTTATAAAATGGTTTTTCAGTTCAATCACGGTCGAACCGGTTAAACCTATGAACCAGTGAACCAGTAGCTAGAACGGTTCGATGACCGGTTCGATTTTCTGGAATTTATTTATTTGCATTTTATTTTATTTTGCTACTATGAGCTGCTTGTTTCTTTCGTTGGATGACACGTTCGCTTCCTGACCCAAGCTTGCTAATATTCGATCCTGAGATTGAAAGAACTATTTCACGAATAAGGCAAGCTCGGCGTCGGTTAGTCCTCTCTGAGGGCGGATCTGAAACGTCACTTGAGAAAGAAACCAGCCCCCGTTCTACTGATTTGGTTGTTTCACGTGCAGGTAACATGGCAGCAGCCAGGAGAGTTACTATCCAGGAGGCTGGAGCCCCTGATTTTACAATGTAACCATTTCAAGCGCATCACCCAGCGGTAGCTATAGATTTTGAAATAAAGACCGCATTGCTCAATTTGATGCCCAAGTTTCATGGCTTACCTGCTCAAGAGCCTATCAAGCACCTGAGAGATTTTCAAGCAGCCTGTTCTACTGTCAGGCGTGATGGTGCAGATGAAACTTCAATTTTGCTGAAAGCTTTCCCATTCTCTCTTGAGGGAAAGACAAGAGAGTGGTACTACACTCAACCAGCAGCAATTGTATCCAACTGGGATACACTGAGAAGAGAATTCTTGGAAAAGTTCTTTCCAACTGAAGTTACTGATAAACTGAGGAAAGATATTTCCATGATTGTTCAGGATGAATCCGAGACGCTTTATGAATACTGGGAGCGCTTCAATAATCTTCTGGAAGCTTGCCCCCGCCATATGATTGACAAGATAGTGTTACTTGGTTATGTCACACAGGGCATGAGGCCCCAAGATAAGACCACATTGGAAAGTGCTAGCAATGGGTCTATGAAAAAGTACAAGACCACTGATGAGGCATCGCAATTGATCAGCGACTTAGCTGAATCTACTAGGAATCACAGGTAGAAACAAGTCCGTGCAAAAGCCGTTACAGAAGTATCCTCTAGCAGAGAGACTGCTGCTTTAATTCAGAGTATCTGTAAAATGACCAACTTGCTGAAGCAGATGCAATTGAATCAACAAGAAGTTCAGCAAGCTCAACCTTCTCCACCACAGCAAAACCAACAGTTAGTCCCACAGAGAGTTTGTGGAATCTGCGCTGATTATAGCCACTATACTGATGAATGTCCGCAGCTCCAGCAGGAAGACAACACCGTGGCAGCCACACATAACTTCTATGACCGCCCCAACCAAGGGTACAATCAAGGTGGCAATTACAACCACGGATGGCAAGACAATTCTAACCAGAATTAGAGGGACAACAACAACAGAGGAGGCAGAGATAATCAGAGAAATCAGAGGTGGAATAACAACAACAACAGGCAGCAGAATCAGAATCAGCCTTACAGAGCACCTCACCTAAGGCAATCCCAAGGACCACAGAATACCCAACAGCAGACCTCTCAAATTACCCATCCTTCTGCATCTGCCAATGATGACTTACTACAATCTATTGATCGAAGACAGCAGACCATGGAAAACAACATTAATGCCACTCTGAATGGTCTGATCGCTACTTTGCAGGCTCTTGTCTCCCAGATAGGATCAATGAATAACTCCAATAACCAACCTTTGACCTCCAGTGGAATTTCCTCTCAACCATTACCCAATCCTAAGGGTGGTATTAATGCCATCACCCTGAGGTCCGGAACCACACTGCAGGAGAGGAATCAAGAGGAGCCAAACCCACCAGAACACGCCTCAGCTGAAGAGGTAGTGGAAATAGAAGATGTTGAAGAAGAAGAGGACATACAGGACGTGGCTGAAGAAGAAGAAGTACAACCACAGGAGGAAGCACTAGAAGGCGTAGACACTGCAGAAAATGCCACTCCCATCCCATTTCCACAACTTGCAAGGAAGCCCAGGAAGCAGCTGGAACCTGATCCCAAAATGGTAGAGATATTCAAAAAGGTCGAGGTAATTGTTCCCCTTTTTGATGTTATTCAACAGGTACCTAAGTATGCTAAGTTTCTAAAAGATTTATGTATACATAAAGACAAAATTAATGAATTAGAAACTATTCCTTTAGGAAGTTCCATATCTGCTTTAATGGGAGGTTTACCTGAAAAGTGTAGTGACCCAGGTCCTTGTATAGTTAATTGTACTATTGGTGGTGTGATAATTTCTGAATGCATGTGTGATTTAGGAGCATGTGTGAGTATAATGCCTTTGTCTATATATGATGTTTTGAGGCTCCCTCCCTTAAAAAGGTCGACAGCTCGTTTTGTGTTAGCAGATAAAAGCATTATTACAGTGGTTGGAGTTGCTGAAGATGTCTTAGTGGGCATTAAGGGACTCACGTTCTCCACTGATTTTTATATCCTAGAAATGCCCCAAAATGACTCAGACAAGCCATCATCAATCCTACTCGGAAGACCATTCCTGAAGACCTCAAAGTTTAAATTAGATGCTTTTTCAGGAACATACTCTTTTGAAATAGATGGCCGAGTAGTGATCTTCAATCTGAATGGAGTTATGAAGCATCCTCCAGAGGATCACTCTATTCTCAAGTGTGACATTATAGATGAAACCGTGGCTGAAGTTCACCAGGAGGAATTTGAAAAGAAGCACACAGGACAAGGTCCAAGTGTGGGGACATTCTCAGAGAACAATGACAGTGCCTTACCACTGTTACCAGCTCCAGACAACCCAGAGCCTGAACATGATCAGAAGTTAGAATTAAAACCCCTTCCTCCACACCTCAAATATGCTTACCTTGAAGACGGGCAGAAGTTCCCAGTTATCATTGCAAGGGAACTCACTTCTCAACAGGAAGAGCAGCTACTTGGTGTGCTGAGGAGGCACAATAAGGCAATTGGTTGGAGTTTGGCAGACATAGTAGGCATCAACCCTCAAGTCTATGAGCATAGGATATTTTTAGAAGAGGGAGCAAGATCTGTCCGTCAACCCCAGAGAAGACTGAACCCCACTATCCTAGAGGTTGTCAAAAAGGAAGTGACCAGGCTACTAGAAGCAGATATCATCTATCTCATCTCAGACAGTGAATGGGTAAGCCCAGTACAAGTGGTGCCAAAGAAGTCTGGAGTCACTGCAGTGAAGAATGAGCATGGAGAGCTCCTGACAACCAGAGTTCAGAACGCCTGGAGGGTCTGCATTGACTACAGACGCCTCAACCAAGCAACCCGTAAGGATCACTATCCTCTTCCATTCATTGATCAAATGCTGGATCGCCTATCAGGTAAATCGCATTATTGCTTTTTAGATGGTTACACAGGTTATTTCCAGATTCATATAGCTCCTGAGGATCAGAAAAAGACCACTTTTACATGTCCTTTTGGGACTTATGCTTACAAGAGAATGCCCTTTGGCTTGTGCAATGCACCAGCTACTTTCCAGAGGTGCATGATGAGTCTTTTCTCTAATCTTATTGAGGACTGTATGGAGGTTTTTAGGGATGATTTTAGTGTATACGGCAATTCCTTTAGCCTTTGCTTAGATGGATTATCTAGAGTATTAGATAGATGTGTCAATACAAACCTTGTATTGAATTTTGAAAAATGTCACTTTATGGTTAAACAAGGGATTGTACTAGGACATGTTGTGTCTAACACTGGCATTTCTGTAGATCCAGCAAAGGTGGATGTTATTTCTAGTTTACCTTACCCCTCTTCTGTAAGGGAGGTCCGTTCTTTCCTTGGCCATGCAGGTTTTTACAGGAGATTCATTAAGGACTTCAGTAAGGTAGCACTTCCCTTATCCAGATTACTGCAGAAAGATATTGAGTTCGAGTTTAGTGAAAATTGCAAACAAGCGTTTGATAAGCTGAAGACTGCACTGACTCAAGTCCCAATTGTAAGAGGACCAAACTGGAGCCAACCATTTGAAATAATGTGCGATGCTTCCAACCATGCAGTAGGAGCAGCACTGGCTCAGCGTGAAGGTAAGGATCCTTTTGTTATTGCTTACGCGTCTAAAACTTTAGATGCCGCTCAGTCGAATTACACTACTACTGAGAAAGAGCTTCTTGCTATTGTTTTTTATCTGGATAAATTCTGAGCCTATTTACTTGGTACTAAAGTAGTAGTGTATTCAGACCACGCAGCTCTAAAGTATTTATTAGCTAAAAAAGAGTCCAAACCAAGACTTATACGTTGGATACTACTATTACAAGAATTTGATTTAGAAATTAAGGATAGGAGTGGTAACCAGAATTTAGTGGCAGACCACTTGAGTCTCCTTGAACATATTACAGATGACTCCACTCCTATAGCTGATAATTTCCCATTTGATAACCTACAAGCAGTATCTGAGATAGTCCCTTGGTATGCACCTGTAGCTAATTATCTAGTTAACCGCACCTTCCCTCCGAACTTTTCTAAGCATCAAAGAGACAAGCTGAAAAGCGAGTCTAAATATTATATATGGGATAACCCATATTTATGGAGATGTGGCGCTGACCAGGTAATTAGACAGTGTGTGCCTCAATCAGAGTTCCAGTCCATCTTAGAGGCCTGTCACTCATCTGAGAGTGGATGACATTTTGGCCCTCAAAGAACTGCTAGAAAAATCTTAGACTGTGGATTCTGGTGGTCCACTCTTTTTAGGGACGCTGCTGAATTTTGTAAATCTTGTTTCCCATGCCAGAAATTTGGTAATATATCCAGGAGGGATGAGATGCCTCAACAGATTATACTTTTCTGTGAAATTTTTTATGTTTGGGGCATTGACTTCATGGGTCCATTTCTAAATTCTAATGGTTATTTCTATATATTGTTAGCTGTGGATTATGTTTCCAAATGGGTAGAAGCAATTCCTACCCGTAATGATGATGCTAACACTGTTGTTTTCTTTGTTAGAAACCACATTATTTGTCGCTTTGGATCACCACGAGCAATCGTGAGTGATCAAGGCACCCATTTTAGTAACAGGAGACTAACAGGACTAATGAAGAAGCATGGGATAATTCATAAAGTTGCAACAGCCTACCATCCTCAGACTAATGGGCAAGCCGAGGTGTCAAATAGAGAGATAAAGCGTATGTTGCAGAAGATAGTCAAACCTCATAGAAGAGACTGGAGCACCAGGCTACAAGATGCACTCTGGGCATACAGAACAGCATAAAAAACACCCATTGGGATGAGTCCTTTCCGCTTAGTTTATGGAAAAGCTTGTCATCTCCCTGTTGAAATAGAGCATAAAGCCTTTTGGGCAGTAAAGGAATGCAACATGGGAATTGAAAAAGCCGGAGCTGAAAGAAAGTTGCAACTGCAAGAACTGGAAAGCCTTTGCCTAGAAGCTTATGAGAACTCAAGACTATACAAGGAGAAGATGAAGGCTGTACATGATCAGCACAACAAGAGGAAAGAGTTCCAACCTGGGGACTTAGTCCTCCTTTACAAGTCTCGACTGAGGCTCATGCCAGGCAAATTGAGATCAAGATGGGAAGGTCCATACAGAGTAGAGAAGGCCGAACCGTACGGAGTCTATCACCTAAGTCATCCTTCAAGCTCTGAACCTATCAAAGTTAATGGACATCGTTTAAAGCTGTACCATGGCGAGAAGTTGAAGAAAAACAAGGATCTCGAGATCTTCCTCTTGGAAGATCCCCACATAGCTGAAGACTGAGCTAGTGGAGCGTCCAACTTACGGACGTTAAAGCAAAGTGCTAGGTGGGAGACAACCCACCATGGTATGATCGTTCTTTTCTTTATTTTTAGTTTTTTTATTCAATAACTCTTCTCTCTATTAGTATATTTTGTGCATCTGCATTTACATACTTTTATTTAAAAAAAAAAAATCATGCGACGCGACCGCCTCATTGACGCGTCCGCGTCGCAAGGAGATGGGAGAAAATAAAAAAACGAACAGAGAGTCACGCGAGAGCGTGGCTGGAGGGGTGCCAATGGCACAAACCGCCCCACGCGACCGCGTCATATGGGAATAATGGCTTCCCACGCGACCGCGTGCCCCACGCGGCCGCGTGACCAGGATTTCGACGTCAAAGTGGTGCACGACCGAAAGTTGTGCGAGAGTGGTGCTGGATTGGTGCTAAACGCATAATCCTTCCCACGCGGCCGCGTGACCCACGCGACCGCGTCATATCATTCTAAAGCCCACTCACGCGATCACATGCCCCACGCGATCGCGTCACCCAAATTTTGGCACTAATATGATTTTGAACAGAGAGTTGTGCGAGTGCGAGGCTACCCTCGCGCCATTAGCCTAAAACGGGTCACGCGACCGCGTGACCGACGTGACCGCATCATTCAGTTTAAGCGCAAGTCACGCGACCGCGTGCCCCACGCGACCGCGTCGCTTGCGGCGCACAGCCTCCCTAATTTTGCCAATTATCATATCTTTTTCTCCCCAAATCCTATTTTCTTTTTTTTCCTCCTTATTTCTTCTCCCTCCCTTCCTCCCTTCTTCCTTCTTTCTCACCTTTTACTCTCTCTCACCCCCATTAACAAGGTTTTTCTTTCTCCTTCCCTCCTTACTTTTCTATTATTCTTCTTATTTTTATATGTCATCTTCTTTTCTTTTCTTTTTCCCTTCATTATTTATATTTTCTTTTTCTTTATTTTTCCTTTTTACTTGGTGTTATCAATTTATGTGAGTCATTATTTTTATTATATGCTTATGGATTGTTGTAAATTTATTTGACAATTATATATTATTTTTTAAGGGATTACTTGCATCTTCAAATTCTTATTTTTAAGAGCTTCTTCTACATGCATGCTTTGTGTTTGTGAAAAAGCCTATATGGCATTATGAACTTCTCTACATTTTTCTACTCTAATATTCAATGCTTGCTTTTCACAAATTCCCTTTACTATTTTATTCATTGAATTTAATTGTCAATACAAACGTGATGGTTAGTTACGAGTGATAATATATTTAAATTGGGAATTGAATGCTTGATCTATGCTACTCATGCCTTTTGCCTGCATGCCAATAAACCCCCTTGCATTTACTTGTCCTTATATGCACTTGCTATATTTCCATTGATGAACTTTTCACATGTAATCCGGACCATGTGTTAACGTCATTCTTCTTTATTGTGCATTGATTATCACTTACACCACCCTCTTCCTTGCTCCATCCCTTTAAATTTAATTTACTTTCTCTTCCATTTTTCAGGATGGCCACCAAGAAAGGAAAGAAAAAACCTACCCCCAAACAACCAGCAAGAAGAGGTACAAAAAGAACATTAGTGGCAGAACCCTCTTCAACTGCGGTAAAGCCCTGAACAAAGAAGATTAAGAGGATCATAAAGGTTGATGATAAAGAAAAAGCCTTCCCAGCAAAGGACACTGCGCGATTCCCCAATCGCTACTGTGAGCAGATGTTCCCCATCCTGGCTGAAAGGAGTTACAACAACGAATACCTTCTTCTCCTCCCACCCAATATTGCTACCTTTGTCGAGCCGCAAATTGCCCAAAGACAATGGGGTTTCTTACAGAGACAGCCAAGGCAGGTCAATCTTTCTCGGGTAGTCGAGTTCTACTCCAACTTCCACCTGCCAGCCCTGTAGTCTGTCTATGTCCGTCAAAAGCAAGTCCCCATTACTGAAGAAGCCATTCAAGAAGCTCTAGGTCTTCCCCCTGTTCCAGAAGGATTGGACGCCTTTCAAGAAGTCGCATTCAAGCGCCAGCTGTACCAATTTGACTGGGACGCCGTTCTCAGAGTTATCGCACTACCTGACAGCAGATGGATCTACGGATACCATCGTACCCGCCCTAAGGGAATTTCGGCTTCAGCACTTACCTTGGAGGCTCGTATATGGGCACAGATTATGTCCCATTACGTCTTTCCGAGCACTCACGAGTCCTCCTTCACTGCGGACATGGCCGTTCTACTATGGTGCATCCTTACAGACCAACCTCTGAATCTACCAAGACATATCCGGAACGCTATGGGACACGTACAAATCGCGGGAAACTTATCTTTTCCTGCCCTGGTCTCAGATCTTGTCTCAGCAGCCGGAGTCTCCTACAGAGCTGGGGACACCAAAGCCATGCTTCCACGGGATGATCAATATGTCCCCAACGGGAAGTACCTTAGACTTCCAGCAGCCACTACCAGCCAGCCCACTGAACCAGTTGAAGATATTCCTTCTTCAACACCACAAGCACCTACAACAGCCCAACTGCTCCATCAGATACTTGAAAAGTTGGATCGGCATGAACAGAAAGCTAAGATGAGAGAGCGCCGTAACAAGCGCCGATTCACATACCTCAAGGAGCTGCTCCTGGAAAAATTCAAGGACTCAGACACTCCAGACTCCACTTCTTTTACCAGCACAGGGAGCCATGATGGTCTCGACTGTGGAGATACTGCTACCAGCCCACCGTTGTTCTTGATAGATGGCACCGAGGACGGTGCAAAGCCTTAAGTGTGGGGAGGTCGGTCAGTACCTAACTTCCGGAGGTAATTTCTCTTCCCTAGCACCAATAAATTAGGATATTTAGTTAGATTTTTCTCTTGTATAATAGGATAAATTGCATAGTAATAGGTTAGTTGCATGCATGTTCTATTTGATTGAAAAGACAATAGGTTTCTTCTAAGACCCTATCCTTGGAATAAAATTTCACTAATTTTAATTAAAACTTTTATGTTAAATTTGCTTGAAGTTGTATTTGGAACATGATTTTTGAGTTAAAGAACACACAACCTATGAGATTTGAGCCTTTATGAATGGTTACATTATTTAACCATAATTATTTTATTCTTGTGTGTTTACTTCTCTATGATTGTAATCTATATTTTGTTTCATCCTATATGTCCAATGTTTATTATATTTATATGTTTGCATATGATTGAGGGCATTATTTGTTTAGCTCACTTATCCAAATAAAGCCTACCCTTTCAATTACCTTTGTTAGCCACTTTGAGCCTTTAAATCCCATTTGTTCTATATTTTACCACATTACTAGCCTTAAGCGGAAAAACAAGTATATACCCCAAATTGAATCTTTGGTTAGCTTAAGATAGAATTGTTTGTGTTATTTAAGTATGGGAAATTGTGGGAACAAAGGATAATAAGGGAATGAATCATGATAATATAATGAGAATTTGGATACCTACTCATGTGAAACTGTAAGAATTAAAAATCTATGTGCATTGATAAGCTATGTTATTTTTATGTTTCTATGTTTATGAAAAAATAAAAAAAAATAAAAAATAAATAATATAAATATAAAATATATTCAACAAATAAATAAGGGGACAAAATTACCCCAATGCTAAGTCAAGCATTCAAAGATCAATGCATGTATGATAAAATCAAAATAAAAGATTGAAACATGAGTATGGAATGTGAAAGAGATTTCTGGGTAGCTAGGTATGAATTCTAAAGTTATATAGAATATATATAGGTTATGTTAAAGCTTGGGTTAATTTAAGATTCAATTTATAAGCTTACTTAGCCATATATGCATCCTTACCCTTGCCTTAGCCCCATTACAACCTTGAAAAGACCTTATGATGTTTGCATTGGTATATTAAATGTTGTTGATTGGTTAGGAGAAGAACAAAAATTAGAGAGCATGATTAGAGAAGGATAGAGTGATGACCCTATACACTAGAGAGACTAGAGTGTACATACATCATCAGTGAGGGTTCCATGCTTGAATTTCTATGTTCCCTGCTTTCATGAGCTATCTTCTTACATTTTTATCTGTTCTTACTATATAAGAATTGAGTTAGTGGAATTTGATTTGTAATTATTTTGAAGAGCTTATTTACTTTAGATCAAGAGGACAAGAATCATATAGTTGCATTCGCATATATAGGCTGCATTGCATTGCACAGGTTTTACATGTTCTTACTCATTCATTTTATCTCCTTCAACTAAGCATGAGAACATGCTAATGTTTAAGTGTGGAGAGGTTGATAAACCACTATTTTATGGTTTATATTGTATTTAATTGTGTGGTTTTATCATGATCTTTACCCACTTATTCATTAAATAAGCATGCATTTATAATTCCTTCCTAAAATTATTGCATGATTGAAAACTTGCTTTCTAGAGACTTTTAATTATGTATTTTATTTCTCCTTTATTCCATTCGATGCCGTAATCTGTGTGTTAAGTGTTTCAGGCTTTATAGGGTATGAATGAGTTGGAGATTGGAGAGGAAGCTTGCAAAAATGGAAGGAACATAAGGAATTGAGGAGATGACGAGCGAGAAGTGACGCGGCCGCATGGATGATGCGACCGCGCGAAAGAGAGGAAATCGCAGTGACGCGGCCGCATGGATGACGCGACCGCGCGGCATGGAATATCACGAGTGACGCGGCCGCATGGATGACGCGACCGCGTGACATGCGCGACCTGCATAATCTGCATAATCGCTGAGGGCGATTTTGGGCCTTATTTTGACCCAGTTTTCGGCCCAGAAAAGCAGACTAGAGCCAAAGAACATGCAGAAACCGACAACAACATTCATTCCGCATAGTTTTAGTTTTGGGATCTAGTTTTCCTCTCCTCTAGATTTTCTCTCTACACATTCATAGTTTTTAGGATTTGTTATTTTCATTGTTTTTGCATTGGGATATTGAGAAGAGTTATTGCCTCATCAAGATTTCGACATTCTAGTTCGTTCTCTTTACTTGTCTCTTACTCTTCCATGTTCCTTAATTTACTTAATTTTACCATGGGATTATTTTAGCATTTATCAATACAAGAATTACTTTTATTTTAATTAATCTTTTGATCATTATTTATCTTGTCTTTCTTTAATTCCCTTTCTTATGTTATGAATTCTTCATTTACAATGAGCAAGTAGTTCCCTAACTTGATGGGGAGTTGATTGAAAGGAACCCTTGAGTTGGGATGCTCAAGAGAAAGATTACAATTGGGTTTATTGTTGGATTGCTCTCTAGTCATTAACACCAATCCTCCCAAGAGTGGATTGGAACTTGGGGATAGAAATAGCACTCCAACTTGTTTGACTTTCCCTTACTTGATGAGGGACAACTAAACATAATAACCCTTAATTGTCAATTAATCTTGAGAGTACTCCAACAAGAATAGGGCTTCTAGCTAATCAACTCCCAGTCAAGGCTTTTATTTAAATTTATATAAATTCTCTAATTTAATTCTCTGTCATTCAACTCAAACCTTTTTGAAAACATCTGATTAATAAAATAGCACACTTTTCTGCAACTCATTGGGAGACGACCTGGGATCCATACTCCCAGTATTTTAATTTTAATTTCTGTGATACCCTTCTAAATTGATAAGCGGATTTCTGGTTGGTTGAGAACTATACTTGCAACGCATATTTTATAATCATTCTTAACTCGCCAATTTCCGCTCACATCACTAATCAAAATTATTTTGGACGTAAATAGGATACTTTAAACATTAGAGATTAAAATAGAATTCATCCTAACACATAGAGGATCAATTTAGTACTTTACCCAACAATAAATTTTTAAATTACATATATTTTTTAATAATAAAAAAACTTTCTGAGATACCCGAAGCTAACTAAATTAACACAAAATATGAAACTTTTTTTTCTGTCAAAACAAGATATGAAACTTATAAGTTGCCATTCAATTGTTTTCAGAAAGATTCACACAAAAACTAATATTTAACCATAGTATAGGGGTCAGTATTTTTTGTAATTTGTAACCATCAATTAGTTATTATTAGTATTTTTAATGGTATAAAATTATATTTAATAATATTAAATTATTTATTTATTTTATTAATTAAATACTGACTAAATTTTAATAAAATTGTTGATTCTCTAAACTTTTCCTTTAAATTAATCAGCTCATTTTGGATTATCTTGTTTCTCGATATCCCCTCTCTATGAGGTTAGCCTTTATTATGGTAGGAGACCAAAACAAACGTGATTGCAAGGAAAGTTAGAACCAGAACAAAAGGTTTGATCCATAAAATATTTGGGTAACATAATCTAAGTTACCCGATGTGGCAATGATGGAAGAAGCCCAAAGAGGAATAAAAAGGACTTCTACAAAAACTTTTAAACAAAATATTATTAGTCCATAGACAGCGTTTATTAGGGGAAAAAAATCAAACAAACGACAATAACAAAAGTAACAAAAAAATAAAAAATAAAAAAACAAAACAAAAACAAAAACAAAACAGAAAATGGCTTTCTTGTGGTACCTCTATTATTCATTTATTCTTCTAAAGGATACCAGAGAGCTCCATCAAACCAATCAAGCAAGGCGAACGTGTGGATGCTAAACTAAGTTTGTTTGTGACCGTAGAAAATCAACATATTTATCATCTTCTCGTAGTTTTAGACTGGGCCTTCGTTAAGATTGGGCCAATCTCCACAGAATAATGTTATATGGAATTATAACCATACCAAAATAATAAGGGGGAAACCCAATAGATGAGGCTTTAACCATTTTGACCCAAGAAAAAAATTCACCGTCCTCAGCCATATTTACCACAAAACAAGAACTCTCGTATGCCCAAAGTAGAGCGAAACATTTGACGGCCCCCTACTCCATTATGTATACATTTTCAGACCAAAAAATAATAATAATAACCATAACAAATGTTATTACCAAAAAATAATAATAACTATAGCAATAATAGCAATTGTACATTTATCACTTTTTTCCTTTTATTGAGATTCCAAAATTCAAATATCTGGCTTTGGAATTAAATTTAGTCCGGTGCCATCTTATACAATATTTTGATGAAGTAATTTTAAAATTAAATAAAGGTAAAATATCATGTCAACTTAAAATTAATTTTATAAATGAATTTTATGAACAAAATTTTTATTCAAATAATAATTATTTTTTTGGGTCATGAAATAATAACTAATTTAAAATACATTTGTATACTCATCGATAGTGCTCCAAAAACAATTAGACCAAAAGCACTGTGCTACATGTAATATAGGCCTAATAGATGAGGCCTCACATACACCTAGTTCAACAAGGGCTCAATTAAAACATATCTGACTTTTGGTCCATGCATGTAGAATCTAACCAGTCACACCAGCCTTGCAGGATAGGTTGGTTAAGGTCAAGACATGATCCACCCTGTC
>NC_029786.2:25605788-25607265 GCF_000816755.2 Arachis ipaensis | reverse complement strand
TCTCCAAGTTCTCAATGCAAGAATCTCACCCCGCCCTAAACAAGATTTTCACAACAAGACATGATTGTTATTTTTTAGACTTAATCCTCAAGTCAGATAAAACTCTAGTGACTACTTACCTTCAAATTACTGACTTAGATATCATAGTATATTAGCAACATATCAATAATCCATAATCTAACTTAACCTAAGTTTTGTCTAGTCTAATAAAAAAGAAATTCACAATTAGACCTTTTTAAAAGTTTTTATTAATTAATAGGCCAGTTTTAAGCTTATTAAAAAGTCCAATTAATTTGTTGGATTGACCTGTCCTGTGAATGAATATATATATATATATATAGTTATGTTACCATTAAAAGGTGTAATGGTTTGGGTACGAACTGTTTGCCATCAAGAAGTATAAGAAGCTATAATGACTATATTGCATTTATTTNAACCTCAAGCCTTCTAACAAGCTTTATGATAGACTTAGTATCTATAAATGGCCTATAACAAGTTGCAAACTAGATTCAAAGCGGTTGGCATGGTTAAAACTTAAAAGTAAGCTTGAGCTGGCCTAACAAGTTTCTGCCCTTAGTCCTTTGCAGTTGTGGAGTTCACTCATATAATTTCCTAAGTTCTAAGGTACATCACTAGTAAAACTGACACCATGTGATGGCAGAAACCACATTGGAAATCAGAGTTGCCACACTCTCTTAATTTCTTTCCACAACCAATTAATAATGTAACCTCACAAATCCACATTCCTCTAACAATGGATGTGTCTAGCTCAACTTGAGTTAGAAAAATCTTGACAATGGAAAGTCAAAAAGCAGATATGCTAAGAACTCCAATGGCAGAATGAAACTAACAATAAAATTCGATAGTAATTTCCAGAGGCTATCATGTAAGCTGAAGTTCAAAAGACTGTGTATGAAAAGGCCTCTAGATATCTAGCTAGCTACCAACGCCTTACTATTATTTTCAGTAGTTAGTTCCAAAACCAAAACCCTAATCACATCACTCGACACCCTCACCAGAACGCAACTCCACCAATCACCTTGATATATGTACCATCTATGATGGGTCCCCAATTAAGCACCACCTGCCTCAGCAACTGCACCTTATTAGTTATTATCATCCATTTTTCACGTATTTATTAAGGTGGCTACTCCAATAAAGATTTAATGATTGTCATTATGTGAAGATATATCATTTTGACCATTAGATGATAGATTATAGGGTTTGATTTTTATTTGAAGTAAAAGTGTTACTTTTATTTAAAGTATTGCTAAATAAATAAGTTACACTTTTTAAACAAGGATTATCATAAAAGATGTTTTTAGCATCGTCATGAGAGTAGTTATCATTTATTAAAAACTGAAATTAAATGAAATAAAACAACACTTTCACACTAGTTCTATCACGTAACTATTACACAGGTATCTTTTATTTTTATTTTGTTTTTTTCTTTTTAAATTACTATATATACATAAAA
>NC_029786.2:25506220-25605688 GCF_000816755.2 Arachis ipaensis | reverse complement strand
AATATAAACTAACATAAAATATTATTTTTGTCCTTAATATTTGGAGTAAGTCATATTTGTATTTCTAATGTTTAAATCGTCCTATTTGTATTCTTAATGTTTATAAAAATGATTCAATGTTATTTTACTATCAATTATACTAACAAATAAGATTGTATTTTTCAATTTTTCTCACTTTGATATATTAATTCTTAATTAGGTCTCGTTTGGATGTGTTTGACTTCAATTTTAATATTGTACCTATTATTTGTGTTCAGGTTCAATTATATCCATAAAAAAATGAATTATGTGAATGTTGTAGGGATTAGTTTTAACTTTTAATGAGTTATTATTGGGAGTGAATCATTCGTTCTGTCCCCAACATTTGTATTCTAACTTCAAGAAGAGATTTTTCAGAATTTCAACTAAAGCTCATGATGTGTAATTGACGGCAGGATAACATTGAATTACTTTTACAAACGTTAGAGATACAAATAGGATGATTTAAATATTAGAAACACAAATAAGACTTATTACCCCAAATGTTGAGGATAAAAATGATATTTTACTCTTATTTTTTGTACTATAGTGTTTTTTATTGCTTACGACAAATTACAGATTAATTTGTTATGAATTTGAACTCTATTATAAATTTACATGCATAAAATAAAATTTAAAATTTTTAATACTTATTTAAATGGATAAATTACTCGAATAATCCAATTTAATTATTTTTCATGCTACATATAGTTTAGGGTTAAGTTCGATTTTGGTCCCTAATGTAGGGGTCAAAAATTTGTTTCGTCCTCAACTTTTTTTTTGCTACAAAATGGTCCCCAAAGTTTCAGTTTGTTTTAAATTGTCATTCGGACGAAAATACCCCTCCCTCCTCTCTTCTTCCTCAACACCCATCTTCTTCCTCAACATTAACCAGAAGCAGATGCACAAACACAGAAAAACAACAATGGATCTAAGCAGCATCAAAATTCCAAATTCAAGCCAAATCAGAAGTAGAAATTCACCTAATCAACATAGCATGACAAAAATCAGAATAAGAAACAAAAACAAAACAGAAACAGAAGAAGAAACAACACCAATGAACCCAGAACTCAGAAAAATCATCATCATCAAAACTTAGAACTCAGAAAAATCATCGTCATCGTCAAAACTCAGAACCCAAAATCAGAAAAACGAAAACCCATAACTTAGAACTCAATGGATAATGGAATCAAAAGAACAACAACAACACAGAAACCAGATTGATAATCATAAGCATGCAGAAGCAGCAGAACCAGAAGAAACCACAAGAAACCAGAAACCAGAAACCGGCGAAGAGCAGCGACCCCAGCGCCCGAGCGAAGAGCGCGGCGTCCGTGAAGACCGGTGATGGCGGCGAGGACCCTTCCCCTTCCCCCTCCCCTTCTTCTCCCTTCGCGTTCCCTTCCCCCTTTCCCCGAGGAGCAGAGCAGCGACGGCAGCAGCGAAGAGCGGCGGCGGTAATGAAGATCGGTGGCGGCGGCAAGGAGAGTAGAAGAAGAAGAAGAAGAAGAAGAAGAAGAAGAAGAAGGAGGTGGTGGTGGTGGTGCGGTGGTGCGGCGGTCCCCCTTCCCTTCCCCCTTTTTCTCGCGCCCCCTGCTTTCTTTCTCTCTCCACCCTCTTCTCGTATCCCTTTCTTTCTTTTTTTTATTTATTTTATATTTATTTTATTTTATAATTTTTTTAATGAGGGGTAATTTGGTAATAAAAAAATAAAATGAGTAAAAATGATGATTTTAAAACAAACTGAAACTTTGAGGACTATTTTGTAACAAAAAAAAAAAATTAAGAACGAAACAAATTTTCGATCCCTACGTTAGGACCAAAATCAAACTTAACCATATAGTTTAAGTATTATAGACGAACAATAATGAGAAAAGTACATAGTGTATTAATTAAGGCCTCACATTTTCTTCGTTGATATAGTGATGGGTGTTTTATTGGATGTATCCATCATTATGTAATGTAATAACGCCTTCCCGAGTTGCATTCACTTTCATTTCTTTTGTCACACATTCATCGATGCTGTTGATTCCTTAGTGCTTTGAAAATCCATAACAAAACAACGTGGTGAGAGAAAGTCCCATAAATTGATAAGCTTTTCTTCAATTAGAAAATCAATTATCAATTAATTAGTACTAAATATAAATAAGTATTAGCGAGTGACTCCTCTACACCGCATATTATATGATGATAAGTGGCTGATTTTCACATGCAAACCCACTGACTCTGAGCAAGTTAAGACAAACTCTCATGTTTCCTTTTCCGTCTACCTACGTTTTCCCTTACGTTCTCGCTTTCGTAATTAAATATATTTGTTCGAAAACAAAAAAATAATACATATTAAATTATTCTTATTTTTAATATTTTTTATTTTCTACGGTATATTTTTATCTTATAGACTAAAGACTAATTCATGGTAAATCTCAGTTTTATTAAAAATTTGTCATTGGCTAGTATTTATTACATATACAAATCGAAATTTAAACTCCCGATATTTATTTAAGTGGATTAGTAAACTAATTATTAGACTAATCCANNNNATTATTTATTATTTAAATATATTTATATTTTAATTTAAATTTCAAATTTATTTTTTATTTTTAATTATTTATTTAGCACTTATAAATAAATTATATCTTGTATTATATGACATGCAGAGTAAATACATACACCATTTTCTCTAATCTCTAATATCTAATATCTTTCACTAACTTCTAATACGATATTAGAACCATCGTATCATTTTGAACATTCTGAAATTGTTTTAATGCTTCTATTTTTGTAGTATAATTATTGATAATTTTATAATTTAATTAATATACATGGTCAATGTAAAAAATTACTATATCATCCACCAATATATTTTCTTATTTATTTAATAAGCTTGATTTTCATATATTGTCGAAACGCACCAAATAGTGGGAAAAAAAAAGGGTATCATCTATCGAATATTAGCATTTTTTTATCCGGAACTTATATGCATTGATTTTCTTAAGTTTTAAAAATAAATATAAGATATATAATAAAATTTTAGAGGTTCATATATGGTTAATGCTAATATAATAAGTTTAGTTAACATAGGATGAAATAAATATTAGGTTTGTATATGTTTCATATTAAAATTTTAATTTTTAACTATTGTGTTAGTTTTTTATCATTACAATAAAAATTAGAATTAAGTTACTATTTATGCTTTAAATAGATGTACTAATAAATTATTTATAAATACGTATATCAATTAGTATCTATCTAACAATAAAATAAATATAGTTTAAATCTACGATATATTAGTCTTTGGTTATGTTAGAATGCGAGATACTGTAAAACAAATAGTTAATATTAACTAAAATTTTTTTGAAGATATTAAAAGTTATTGTGATATATTTTTTAAATAAAATGAAATGAAGAAACAAAGATTTTGTTATTGCTTAGAAAAAGGGAAGTTAATAATAATGAGTTTGAATAATATTATTGTTAATTAATTATATTATATACTGTTAGATGAACGGAAAATGATAAGAGAAAATAATGTTATTACATTGATCACTACTCTAAAGGTTGTGTGTGTATATATATATATAGTGAGTAGTGTGATGGCACTACAAAAAATTCGTTAAGTATTGTTAGATTTATTGACAAAATTATTAAAAAATCTACTGGTAATTAAATATATTATCGTTGAATTTTGCATTGGATATAATTCGAGGATAAACTCCTCACCAGTAATTATTTATCGTTAGATTCTCATGAGTAACTAACTTCACTCACTAACTAACTAACTAATTAACCTGATATCTTAAGTTACAATAATTGACTTCTATATATTCCATACAATATCTCTCCCTCAAATTAGAACAAACAAATTGTATGTTTTTAACTTGAACATGAAAAATTGAAATTGAGGTACTAGGAGAACTTTGGTTAGCACATTTACCAACTAATGCATGCTTGCAAAGGACATTTCTGGGCTTGACAATTTCAAATGCGACCTTATCGTAAATGAAGTGATAGTCGATCTCAATATGCTTGGATTGTTCATGCAATATTGGATTGGTGGCTATTTAGATAGCGGAGATGTTATTGCAGAATATGCCAAAATTAACTTGGATGTTCATTAATACTAAAAATGCAATAATGATGGACATAATCTCACATGAAGCGTTAGTAAGTGCTCTGTACTCCACTTCTGTGGAGCTTCGAGACACTACATCATGCTTCTTGTTCTTCCAAAAAGTGAGAAAATCATTCAAAATTTGCAATAACTTGTAGTGGACCTGCGAGTATCGAGACAACTACCCCAATCAACATCTGCATACATGGAGATGTTGAATTTGGAGGTTGCTAAGAAGAGAAGCTCTTGCCCAGGAGATCCTTGAGGTATCGGAGAACATAGTGAGCAATAATGAGCTAAGGTTATCGAGGATCTGATATGTACTGAGCCAATTTCACTAATACAAAGGTAATATTAGGCCTCAAAATTGTGATGTACATTAACCTCCCAATTAATCGACGATAGATTGAAGGATCAGAAATGAGATTTCTCTATGCAGCCCCAATTTGAGATTAGCTTCCATGGGAGTATTCACATGTTTGCAGCCCAAGTAACATGTTTCCTCTAAGAGAGACAATGTGTGCTTTCTCTAAGATAGTAAAATGCGTTACTTCAATCGAGCAAACTCCAAATCTAGAAAAAAAAAATTAGATCTCCCAAAATTTTGAGTTTGAAAATTGATTGCACTTTATCTTTGACATTGTTTACTAGCTCTTGCTGAGGGCTAGCGATGATGATGTCACTGAGATACATAATTAAAAAGGTGGTTAAATCTCCATCACTAATCGAAAAAAGGAAGTAATCTTGCTTACATTGTCGACAACTATGATTAGTTAAGGTAGTGCAGAATTTTGCAGATCATTGTCTTAAGGCTTGTCTTAGGCCATATAAATACCGAGTTAACTTGCATACCAACTCTTGCTTTCTTTGTGGATGGCCAAATGGCAAATTCGTATAAATTTCTTCACTTAACTCGCCATTAAGAAAGACATTGTTAATGTCTAATTGCAACAAACTCCAATTCTTCACTAACTAATACAACGGTTTGACCCGGCGGGTTCGACCCGTTTTGCCACCCCTAGCTAAAAGTGTCTTCAATATCATTGTCAATTAATTGTTTCACTTTCCAAACTTTAGGAAGGTACAAATTTACAGTAGGATACTCACTTCCAGAAATGACATGAGTAGCAAGATTAAAAATTTATAGAAATTTGTAAATCTTCTCAACTTTTCTCCAATCTTCTGATGATGGATTGTAATTGTAGTAGAGTTCTGTTTTCCTATATACAAAAAACACAGACTTGAACTTCAAAGCCACAGATAATATATTGTACGTAAAATTCCGTCTTGTGAGATAATCAATGATGAGTATTTTTTTCTTCAAATGCTTGTTCTTAATAGTCTCAAAAAATATTTTCAATCTTGAATCATTAAAATTGACACACTTGATACTTTCATGAACTTTGTGAATAATATCTTTAGTTTTACATAATCTATCTTGCACCAACAAATTCAGAATGTGTAAAATCTACCCCCATCTTGCTGAGTGTAACCTTTAGCTATTAGATGTGCTTTATATCTTTTGAGAATCCTATCAACCTTCAATTTTCTTTGTATACCCATTTACATCCAATTGTGTGCTAGTCTTTAGGTAAGGAAGTCAGCTCCCAAGTGTTGTTTGCTTCGAGTGCATCAAGTTTTTCTTGCATTGCTTGTCTCCATTCTTTGAATTGGACAACTTGGTGATAAAATTAAGGTTTTATAATGATATCAATATGGGCAATTTATTAGTGGTAGGTAAAGTTTAATCTATGATTGCTAATGTAATTTGCAATCGGTATGGAGTGATTTTGGTGTTGCAAATGTAGTCAGAAAAATAAGTTGGTGGATGGTTATTTATATAGGTTGTAGTGGTAGAGATTGAGTGTTTGTGATTGGTTACATAAGTTTTAGAGTCTGAATAGATGTGGGGGGATTGGAATTAGGTGTCAAGATTGCAGAATTAAGTTAAAGTGATGTCTAAGGTTGGTGTAGGTAGAACAAAATCTTTGAATAAGTCTGAATTGAGTTATAAATTAGGAGAATTACCAAAAGGCATCACTTCTTCATGAAATGTGACATCTCTGGAGATAAAAAAACTCCTTGGTTTTGAGGTTGTAGAGATTGTAACTCTTGTATCCAATAGGGTAGCCAATACAGATTAAGGGATCTACTTTTAGATAGAATTTAGTTATGGTACTTGAGCTAGTAGTTATGTAAGCTAAATAACTAAAATTTCTTAAAGCTTTATTGTTGGGAGCTTCGCTGAACAACAATTCAAATAAAGACTTTAGATTCAACAAAGGACTTAGCGTTCTTAATAAGGAAAGCAACACTAATGACACATTCTCCCCAAAATGAAATTGGTAGTTTGGACTAAAAATAAAGTGTCCTGGCCACGTTCAGAAGATGTTGATGTTTTCTCTCTAAAACAAACATTCTGTTGAGGTCTCTAAATAAATAAAAACACATGTAAAGCACCTTTTTTGTTGCAAGAATTTTGTGAGAGTAAGTTCCTTAGCATAGTCAGACTTGAAATACTTAATCTTGGTGCCAAATTGAATTTCAATTAAGGAATAAAAATCCATTAAGCATCCTATACCATCTGACTTGTTAGTTAACATATAAATCCAGCAAAAATTTGTTGCATCATCAACAATAGTTAAGAAAAATCTATTTCCATTATACATGGGGACATAGCTAGTAAGGCCTTCAAACATCATATGAATAAGGTCAAAAGGATTAAGTGACATATCATTGTGAGACTCAAAGGGAAGCTTTCTAAACTCTAAAAGTAGACAAATTTCACATCCATTGCAGTATGATTTATTTTGTAAATGTAAAGGATTATTTAGGTGATGTAACATTTTTGAAGAAACATGACCTAACGTGTGTACTATCACTGTGAATTACACAAATTTATTGAAACAAGATCAAAATTGAAAAATGAAAGATGTTGTCAGTTTAAACCATCGAATGGGGATGATGCCTTTAGGATGTATAGTCCTTGTTACAAATCATCCTTCCAAATCATCTTCAATGAGACGCTGTTCTGAATGATAAAATAATTAGAACTAATAATCACAGTGGGGGTAGTATTTGACAAAAAAGAAGATATAGATAGTAAATTGACACAAAAGGCTGGGACAAAGAGAACACTTTCAAGAGTAATGTTCTTGTTTAAAACCACTGCACCAATAAAATTTGTAAAGAAAATTTGATCATTTGGTAAAGAGATAAAAAAATTGATAGAAGTATGAAATGAGGTAAAAAGAGATAAATCACATGTAAAGTGAATTGCAGCTCCACTATCTAAGATCCAAGAGTTTTTAGGTAAATGAAACCTTGACATTGAAGTCTCGAGAAAAATACTTGTTGGACTATTGACTTCAATAGAGGCATTGGATGGGATTTTTTGGATGTTGTGGTTATTCAGCAAGCTAAGGATTTGTTGCACCTGTCTAGGGGATAATCGCATAGCTGGGCTTGATTCTTGCTCCTGACTAATTTGTGAAGTAGAAACTTGGTGCACTGAGGGTTTCATTCTTCTTCCTTTACCATAGTTTGGCAAAAAACTATGGAATTTATAATATTTGTCAATTTAGTGTCTGAAAAGACTACAATGAATGCAAAGGGATTTGTCCTTCTCTATCATTTTCCTGCCGCTTCCTTGTGATTAAGAACTTTGCTAATTTATTGCAAAGAAAACAACTTGATTCTATGAGGGTAGTAGCTCTGATTTTTATTGAATTGAATTTGTGACAAACTTCTAAACTCTGATTCGGGTCATTTGTTTTTTTGGAACTATACTTGCGACTCAATTTTTTTACGAAATTTTAGACTGACGTTTGTCCCGCACTAAGATCATTCCATAGTTTTTGAGTTGAATTTGTGTAAACAAAAGGTATAGCAATCTCCTTCAAAACTGAGTTAAGAATCCACATACTCATCATGTCCTTAACACACTGCAAATTCTCAAATTAATCTAGTTCAGTGCCAAAATCTGGTTATGGAATCAAACTAGTGATACATCAAAGCTTACACTTTGCATAGAGTGCCTTGCGCATTGTGTGGCTCCATGAATGGTAATTTTCCTCAACGAGCTATTGGATGACAAGAATTAATCCAGATTGATCAGCTGATAAAAGAAGGTACGGATCTAGCGCTATTAATGAGGTAGCAGTATAGGAAACTAAATTTCCATGGATCATGAGGAAACGAATGAAGAATTTCAAGAAATTGTGAGATTCTTCTTAGAACTCATAGATAGGAACTATTTGCCTCTAATCGAACCAAAAGAAAGAACCAAACATGTAACATCCTATTTTTTTCTCTCATAATTAAACGACGTTTTGATTTTTCAGTAGTTAGTTTTTATTTTGACTAGACGTTTCCAAACCTTGCAAATAAAATAAATGATAATATAATTTTATTATTATATTATTTATTTATTTCATATTTTATAGTTATAATAAAATTTAGATAATAATATTATTATTATCGAGTTTGATATTCGCCGATATAAGTAAATATCAGCACTCCTTGATGAACTTAGAGTTACTAATAGTTCATTATATATTTTATTTATTTTAATCATTAAATATTACTAATGTCATTTATATTAGTAACTTATACATATTTATTCCCATATGTATTATTACTTGTGTTTTAATACATTTACTTTGATAATTATCCGTTTAAGATATTTATAATTTGAATCGCCCCAAATCATGACGCCTAATCTCTATGTGTCACTTAAACACTTTAATCAACACCATTAGTCATCATTCAGCCATGCAAAGCTTCATTTGGGTGAGAAAAGAGGAAAGAGAACCGAGAGAGAGAGAAAGAAAGAAAACATGAAATCCCAAACCTTTCATATCTTTCTCCTCTTCACGTTGATGTCACTTTTGTTTGGGAGAAGTCGACAGTGAAGCTGTTATCCCTCCATGCATGTTCGACCAAGTGAGCCCAGAAGTGGAATAGCCGATCTTTGACGTTTTTTTCTCCAATTTCTTGGTCAGAAAGTTTTTCTGGTACTTCGGTTGTGAGGATAGTAAGCGAGAGGTAGGGTTTCGTAATTTTGTACCGATTAAATGTGAATGTGATAAGTGAATGTTGGTTTGATTGATTATTGTTTGAGTATGATTAAATTTATGTTGAATTTTTGTGGAATTATTGTTGTTTGCTTGAGATTTTGGTTCCGCCATGAAAGGACAGGCCCAACGGGGGTATTTTGATGATTTTGGGACTGTTGTGATGAGAGTTATTGATAAGAATTAATGAAGTTTGATGGCTGAAAGATTAAATTAAAAGTTGTGAAAAATCAGTAACCGTAAATCTAAAAAACAAATAAAAAACTTAAATATATATTTTGTACAGATCACAAGAAAGGATTTTAGTTTTGATAATTGTTTTTGTCACAAATATAACATTATTATTTTGAGGATGAAATTGTATTTTGATAAAAATTGAGGTTGATTTTGTAAATTAAATGAGTTTAGGGGTATTTTAAGTAAAAAGTAAGAGTTTAGAGATGAACGGGTATTTTATCCAAATTCTGTATTATTTTTGTAAATATTAATATGTGTGTTTAATTATTAATTTTCTAAAAATATTGGACTAAAAATAAAATACTTAAAGGCTTGAGGTTTGACGTATAATTTCTAAAAGTCTAAAGAATAAAGCTTTAACAAAACTAGTTTTTGTATAACAAAAATAGAAATACTAAATATTAATACTTCTTATTACTATTGTATTTGTACCTATTTAATTAGTATATATTTTATTTATTTATTTTTATTTAAGCCATTTTTATTATTAAATAAGAAAATAAAGTAAAATAATAAGACTCTCTAAAAGCATTAGAAATATAGGGTTATATTGAAAATTGTATGAATCTCTTTTTATAAGACATTTAGAGAAATTCGAGAGAATAGTGTGAACATGATTTGAGATATCGAGAATAATAGAGTAAAAGACTGAAAAAAAATAAAAGAAAAGAAAAAAAACGAGCAGAAATATTATTTGGCACTGAGAACGAGTCGAGATGATTGTTTGCCTGTTGAAAATGAGTAGAGATATAGTGGTGAGTCCACCGAGATTTACTTTCTAGGGATACAATGACTAGTCTGGATTGATGGTTGCACCTATAAGTGGTGTCCTTATAGATGTTTATCATGACATATAACAGCTAGAGAGAGCTGCATCTATAAGACAAAGGTTGCTTACAGAGGTTATGTCCGGCTATATATCGACTAGAGAGAGTTGCACCTATAATACATAGGTTGCTTGCAGAGGTTATGCCAACTGGAAAGCCATACTCAGACAAAGGTTGCTGGGTTATATCGGGAGCAAGTAGAAACCGACAATTGAGCTCATTACTTGCACTAAGGATAGACATGCATCATAATTATTTGTGTATATTTTCTGTGAATTATGTTTTCTATGATTGTGTATGTGTTGTGCTTGATTTCTATGTTCTTCAGTTATTATGCTTGGTTGTGTTTGTTGACTGTTGCTGTGGTTGAGTACTTAATAAAACGAACCTAACTAGCTATCCCCGACCCTACTAAGGAGTTCCCAGTTCTTATCACCTTCTTTTCCCCTTTTAGATGGAGATGGGAGTAATCTTCTATGAGTTAGACCATCCTTAAATATATCAGGACCCGGTGCACCACAGTTTCTACATAGTAGCTGCCGAGCCTCGAGTACGACGGTAAGTGTTACGTGACCATCCCTTCCAGCATCCGATCAACATTCCTTTCTTTGACCCTGACACCCCCTGCGAGTTTCCTTTATCTTGGCTTCACCTGGACGCTCCACACTATCCATTTCCTGATGGACCTAGATACCTTCATCATATACATCCCAATGACCATGTTGTTCCCTTGCCGAACCTAGTTGAGCAGCAGGTGCCTAAGCCTGTACATGATCCTGTACTTGAGTGGGAACTCCCTTTAGAGCTGGTTTCATCACCTTTGTCTAGCGCACAGACCGGAGAGTTTTTTTTCCGTTCTTCGAACGGCGTAAACTTCACGGACCCAGTTTTCATATAAATCAGATTTGAAACCATTTGAGGGTCCGGAAGCTGAGTTATGGCTCACCGAGGTTCGGTCAAAAAAACCAAATTTACACAAAAACTCAAACCTCAATTTTCATACCAACCATTTACACATATTCAACACTACATTATACCAATTTAAATGCCAAAACCTCCATTTTCTTTAAAACTCAACTTACCATACCTATAACCATCAACACAACATATCTTTATCAATACCACATCAATCTTCACATCCTACCATTTCTCAATTCAACCATATCATGCATCAACCTCTCAAATACATCAACAAGATTCTCATTTTACCTATTCAACATATATACATATACATATCATCATCAAATCATCATTCATCATTTATCTAACAAAGGTTACTAAGCATTAAACATATTCATATGTTCCAACCTATCCTATGGTCATCTAGCCTAAGTTTTCACAGAACATTGTATATTAAATACGTGAAACCTAAACCATACCTTGGCCGATTTCCACGTATTATCTGAAACACCACCAAAGAGGCACCAAACACAGCTCCAATGATAAAAAATCCCCAAAGTAACGGCACCCAAACTCCGCCAAGCCACCAATGTACACAATCAAGCTCCAATTTACTTATACACAAACCTAATTCACTATATATCACACATACGTACCCAAAATTCAATACCTAACATACTCAATTAAGGAATTAGCTAAGGTTCTAGAATTATCACCTTACATAACTACCAAGGAAGCAAGATTGAACGTTTTTCTCAAGCTAATTTGAGCCGAAATACTGAAATTGAACAATTTTCAACATCATGGCTCATGAATTTTGAAACTGAGAATGAGGAAATTGAGGAAGAAAATATGACTTTCTTACCTTACAATGTTCTGGGATTTGTAGAGCTCGATGACGAGAATACGTGGTCGCAAACGATGCAGCAATCGGAGCTCCGGATAAAAAGTTACGTGGATTTGAATGAAATAAAGGGTTTTGTGAATTTTGGAGGGTGTTCATCCTCCCTTTTCAGTTCCAGCGTGAAAATGGAAAAGTTTAAGGGAAGCGAACTGAACTTTTGGCCTTTTATGTGATGGGCTTTGGGCCCGATTTGGGTCCGGTTCATCGGTTCGGCTCGTTTGGCCCAATCTTGCGCCAAATTTTTTAAAATTAGTGTCAAAATTCTTGTTTTAATGAGCTCTTTCCTATTTTAATATAAAATTCATATTTCTAATTTTTTTATTAAAATTTAATTTATTGACTAATTATTCACTAATTTTACGGGGTTTACAACCTTTCTAGTCATTGATGCTCAAAGCCTTGGACCTTGCTTTTTATTTTTTTTTCTTTTGTTTTTTCTATTTTTTTTGCTTCAAGGATTAATTTTCTTTTTACTTTAGAGAACTTATAATACTTCTCTAAATTCCTGTTCAAGAATCAACAACCTTAACTTCAATATCAAATATGTACTATTCTAGTCATACATTCAAAATCACAGATAAATACCTCCACAACAAGATAAACAAGACAACTCAGAATATATAACTCAAGTTCTCATGCATTATATCATGCTTCTTTTTTTTCTTTTCTTTTTTTTTTTCAGATTCAAGCTCAGTGAAGGAAACATGAGACAACTTTTTCTACTAAAAATAAAATACTAAAATAATAAACTAAACAGAATGAAAACACTAAAGATCATGCAAGGGCAGAAAATAAATCAATAGAACCTAGGAACTAACAAAATAAGAATGGAGAGAGAAAATAGAACGAAAGGAAGCTCAACCACCTTAGTCGTCATGGTGGTTGTCTCTCTCCTCAGGTTTGCATAACACCGAGCAAATAGAAAACAACTCAAAGTTCATGCCATTCCTGACACTAAAGGCCGAGCCTGGCATTTAGGGCCACGAGGATAGTGGCTTTGTCTTGGAATTTGTGCCATTTCTGGCGCTAAACGCCCACCCTGGCGTTTAGTGCCACTGACGACGTAAATGCTCCTCAAAACTCGTGTGCTTTGGCACTAAACGCTCAGCCTGGTATTTAAGGCCACCCAAATAGAGAGCTTATTGAACTTGGTGCCATTTCTGGCGCTAAACACCCAACCTGGCATTTAACGCCAAGCAAATAGAATGCTTTTTGAGAATTGTGCCATCCTGGGCACTAAACGCCACTCCTGGCGTTTAGCGCCAAGCAAACAGAAGCAACTCCATTTTTATGCCATTTCTGGCACTGAATGCCCAGCCTGGCATTTAGCACCGGGGCACCCGAACTAAGTTTTCTCCAAGGTATTCTGTTTGTCCTTCAGATTCCTCCTGTTCCTATTTCAAACACTTTGCATGACCACAAATATAATTAAACCAAGAAAAACTATGAATAACAATAATAAATAAATAAAAATTAAAATGAACACAAAAGTAGAGGATACTGAGGATTGGGTTGCCTCTCAACAAGTGCTTCTTTATCGTCGCTAGCTTGATAGTCAGCTCCTTATCAGGGTGGGCATTGATCATAGTGCTTCAGCACCTCCCCCCACTGTAAATCTTTTCCCTGTGTCTCCATGAAGTAGCTCAACATGCTTAAGAGAGAGAATTTTATTCACAGTATGAGGCATTACTGGACTCTTAGCTAACACCACTTTTATCCCTAGTGAGAAATATTCAGCGGGGATCTTCTTGTTTCTCTATCTCCTGAGTATTTTCTACTTAGAAACTTCCTCCTTGGGGGATGATGCACACCCAAGATCAAACTTAGGTTTGATGTTAGGGAGAATCATATTAATTTCCACCAAAGGAGGCTTGTGATGTAAACCTTGTTGTGCATTATCAGGAGGTTCTTAAAGGTTTGGAACAATAAGCTCAGTCTGCATGCACTTTTTCTCTCTACCTGATAAATGCATAGTTTTGAAGATATGAAAGGACAGTTGCTCATTATGCACTCTAAGCACTAATTCACCTTCTTCCACATCAATCAAAACTCTTCCAGTGACTAAGAATGGTCTTCCTAGGATTATAGAAGAATTTTCATCCTTCTCCGTATCAAGAATTACAAAATCTGCTTGGAGAAAGAACTTTCCTACCTTGACCAAGATATTCTCTATTAATCCATGTGCAGGTTTCAGAGATTTGTCTGCCAATTGTAATGCTATTCTTGTTGGTTGTGCCGCTTTGATTTGAAACTTCTTCATCACAGACAAGGAGATTAAATTGATGCTTGCACCTAGATCACACAAGGCTTTCTCAAAGGTTGTACTCCCAATGGTGCATGGAATTCGAAAGCTTCTTGGATCTGGTATCTTCTTCAGCAAGTTACTCTAAATTATGGCACTACACTCCTTGGTCAAGACCATTATATGATCCCCCTTAAAGTCCTCTTCTTGGAAAGTATGTCCTTCATGAACTTGACATAGAGGGGCATTTGCTCCAACGCCTCAACAAAAGGAATATTGATTTGCAACTTTCTAAAAATTTCCAAGAACTTTGAAAACTGCTTGTCCTTGGTCTTCTTTTGAAGCCTCTGAGGATAAGGCATCTTTGGCTTGAACTCTAGTGCCTTGGGCAACGCTGGATACTTCTCAAGATCAATCGAAAAAGGGTGTCCAGGGGTCTAGAGAGGGTGGTGCGCGAATTAGAATTTCGCACAGCTTAATCAGAAAATGCACCGGGTCATCCAAGTTACCTCAGGTGAGTGAGGGTCAATCCCACAAGGATTATTGGACTGAGCAAGAAATGGTTGTCAGGTTGGTTTAGTTAGGCGAATTAAAAAAGGGTTTGGTAAGTTGAAATCACATAAAGCAATAAACAAGAAAATAAGGAAAGCAATAAATAATTTGGTGTAAAAGCAGTGTGAGAAAATAGTTAAGGTCTCGGAGATGTTTACTTTTCCGGATTAAAATGACTTACCAACTATTTTAACAACGAATGGTTCATTCTATGGCAAACTGTAAATGTCTAAATCCCAATCTCGTAGTGATTTAGCCTCCTCTAACCTTTATCAACCGCCACTCTTGTGGTCACTTAATTCCGATTAGAGGGTTAAGTTCAAAAACTAGTTTATGGCCACAAAAACCCTAATTACCCAAAGCTAACAAGATTATATATCACATATCCTAATTAGTTCATGTAATTAGAAATTTCGAAGGATTTTGTTTTCAAGTTGTAGTTCAAGCGAGATAACTCTCTCGAGAATCACAAGAACTCATGTAGAAAAGGGTCATACTCTCGTTCCACCCAATTCATAAGATTAAGAATAAAAACAATCCTTAAATCAAATTAATACATTAATTAAAATAGAAGAATAATAGTTCTAATCCATAGAAATAAACAGAGCTCCTAACCTTAACCAAGAGAGGTTTATTTGCTCATAACTTACAGAGAAACTAGGGTTCTGAAAACGTGCGGAAGGAGGAAGATCCGAATACAGAAGATCTTTTTCCCTTTTATACTAACCTAATTAGAAAATAAAAATAAAATAAAATAATAAATCCTAAAACTAAAGAGTATTGTTTTTAAATAAACTATAACTAATAAATGCTAAATCCACTTGAGAATCCCAATTGAGTGTGATTCAGACTGGCTACTGGCATTTAATGCCAGAGATGGGCGTTAGACGCCCTATGGGGAGTGGCCTAATGCACGCTGAGGTCCTTTGCTGGCACTAAATGCCAGTTAGGCGTTTAGCGCCAAGGGAGGGTGCTGCCAGCATTCTTCTTTTCAGCTCCAAACTCTGCCAAACTGCTCCGAATTTCACCTGAAATCATAAAAATGCTAAAACAACTCAAAGTAGCATCCAAAGGGGATTTTTGCACTAAAATCAAGTAAAATTAAATGAAATCTAACTGAAAACAACTGGAAGATGCTAAGAAAAAGGGTATAAGATGCTCATGCATCACAATACCAAACTTAAACTATTGCTTGTCCTCAAGCAACCAAAACAATATAGGACCAAGAAGAGAAGATGCTTAAGACTTTGAGTTGTCATTTAAGTTCAGGTCTAGTCACTGAATGGGGCTAGTGGTGCTCTAATTGAATCTTGAACACAACTTTTTCTTTCTTTTCACTGGTACTTTGCACCTTGAGCCTAGCCATGACTCTAAGTGTTTTGTCTTCAAGCTTAACTTGAAACAAGAGCAACACAAGCACTTAATTGGGGAACTCCTTGAGTTCTGATTTTTCTTTCTATTTCTCCCAAACAGTGGTGCTCAGAGCCTTAGACATACTCTGTAACAACAATAGGTCATCATGACTTTAAGTGTTCAGTCTCAAAGGTTACTTGTCACTTTCACACCACAAGCATATGGATAGGGAAAGCCACTCTTTTGAGCTTCAGATCAGTTTTGACCCTCCTAACCATTTATGCTCAAAGCCTTGGACCTTTTTCTTTTGATTTTTATTTTCTTTTCAATTCCTTTTACTATTTCTTTTGCTTCAATAATCAATCTTTTTTTTATTTCAGAGAATTAACAATACTTTCCTAAGTTCTTGTTCCTCAAGAACCAATATTCTCAACTCCAATATCAAGTATGCACAGTTAATTCATACATTCAGAAACAGAGATAGTGCCACCACTTCAAAGTAACTAGAACACACATAATATATACTCAAAATCTCATGTATTTTATTATTTCTTTTCTCTTTAAAAATTTTGTTTAAGCTCAGTGGGCAATACATGAGACATCTTTTTAAAATAAACATAAAATACTAAAATAAAAGAACTAAACTAGAAAACAAGAAAATCCTACTAGTGATCATGCAACTCAGAATGAAAAATAGAAAATAGAATAAAGTACTGAAAAATAGAAATAAGACTAGCGAGATAAGGGTGAAACTCAACCACCTCATTCATGGTGGCTGCTACTCTCTCCAGAGGGTCCTTTGACTCCTTTCTGGCACTTCAGCTCTTCCAACTCGTGCCGTTGCTTCTTCTGCTCCTCTGTCAGCTTATGGAGGATGGTGGATTGGTTCTTGTGCTTTTCTTTCAGTTGATCCATAGTGGATATCAGCTGTCCAATGGATACCTCCAGCTGAGTCCACTTCTCACGTGGAGGGAGGTCTTGCGCTTGAGGCCATTCAGGCTGCTTCTTCTGAGAAGGGAGAACTATCTTCTGAGGTTGTGCTTGCCCAAGTTTTCGAGTGTACTCCATGCTCTTCTTAGTGATTGGGCGGTCCACTGTAATAAGTATATCTCTGTCAATCTGGACCTTGGTCGCCTCACACAAGCAGAAGATAAGATGAGGGAAAGCTAGCCTAGAGAGGATCGATGTCTTTGCTACGATATTGTATATCTCTAAAGGGATCACTTGATGAACTTTCACCTTATTGCCAAGCATAATACAGTGGATCATTACAGCTCGCCTCACAGTGACCTCAGATCGGTTACTAGTGGAGAGGATGGAGCATTGAATAAACTCCAACCATCCTCTAGCAACTGGCTTAATATGATTCATTTTCAGCTGAAATGGCTAGACTTTAGCATCCTTTTTTCATTGTGCTCCGGAGAGGCATATGTCTTTAAGGACTTGATCTAACCTTGGATCCACTTGGCTCTCCTATTGAAGGAGTGAGGGTAATCTCTAGATGGAGGCAACTGAAGTATCTCCTTCACTCTTCCCATTCCAAATTGTAGAGTCTTCCCTAGGATCATGGTGCACCAAGTCTTGAACTCGGGGTGCTCATTCTTGTGTTTGTCCATCATCCATAGATTTGCATAAAATTCTCGGACCTTTAGAACTCCGACTTCAGTTACGGGGTTGGCCAAAACTTTTCAACCCCTAATTCAAATTTTTGGGTACTGATCAACCTTTAATTTCACTTCTGGTATCACCTTCTTCTTGCTAACAATATTGTAGTAATGTTCCTCATGAAGCTTGGTGTAGAACTGGTGGAGTTTATGTGCGATTGTTGAGGGAGCTTTTTCTTTCCTCTTTCTTGAAGAGGATTTCCCAACCTTTGGTACCATGGAGAGTTTGATGAGAGTGAAAAGCGGAGTGGCCCAACACCAAACTTAAAACTTTTGCTTGTCTTCGAGCAAAGAGTAGAGAGAAGAGAAGAAGATAGTGGGAAGACGAATGTGAGAAAGAAGAGAAGAGTGAGGTTGTGAGGAGAGGTGAGAATTGAAGTGCTATTTATAGGGATGTGGGATGTAAATTCGATCATGAGAGGGGGGAGGGAAGAAAAATTATGTAGTGAATTTTATATTAAGGGTGAGATGATAAGAAAAGATATGAGTAGAAGATATGGGAATATGAAAATAATTTGAACATGGAGGGGAATAAGTAATAGAGGAGAAAAGGGGAGATAAAATACAAAAGATGTGGTATGAAAAAGATATGAAATGGAAATAGGGAGATATGGTATGAGATTTAGAAGATTTGGTATGGAATTCACCCCTTGGTGGCGCTAAACACCCTCCCTAGCGTTTAGCGCCCAAGGGGGTGTCTCTACCCCCTGCTGGCGTAAAACGCCACCGCTGGCATTAAACGCCCCCAGCACTCCTTTTTTTAATCCCTTGGTGGCATTAAATGCCCATTTGGGACGTTAAACGCCCCAAGGGAATCTAAATTAAAGCTGGGACGTCCAAATTGGGCGTGAAACGGCCAAATCATTACTCCCCCCTATGATGCTAAATGCTCTCCCTGGCGTTTAGCGCCCGCAGCATGGATCCTCCAGGGTGTGCTATTTTTCTGTCTACGTCACCTTGCCCCTGTTCTGAGTGTTGTGCATGACCACAGAAGTTAGAAAGCCTAGGAAAACTACGAAAATCAATGAAAAATAAAATGCATTGAAATCAAAATGAAACAAAATTGAATTAATCTGAAATAGATTAAAGGATAGTTATGGTTGGGTTGCCTCTCAACAAACACTTCTTTATTGTCATTAGCTTGACATTCACATTTGTTATGTTAGCAGATGGGTGGATCTCTAGCGATCAATCTCATCTCCAAGATAGTGTTTCACCCTTTGGCCATTGACTATGAATTTGTTGTCTGAGTTCCTATCTTGAAGTTCTACATGACTATAGGGTGACACTCTAGTGACCACGAATGGTCCTGACCATCTTGACTTGAGCTTCCCAGAAAAGAGTTTATGCCAAGAATTTAATAGTAAAACCTTCTGGACAGGCTAAAATACTCTTGAAGCTATCTTCTTGTCATGCCACTTTTTGGCCTTCTCCTTGTAGAGCTTGGCATTCTCATAAGCAGAGTATCTGAACTCATCAAGCACATTCGATTGAAGCAACCTTTTCTCTTCTGCAACCTTGGCATCAAAGTTTAGGAACCTTGTTGCCTAATATGCTCTGTGCTCCAACTCCACTGGCAAATAACATGCTTTACCATAGACTAGCTGGTATGGAGGCATTCTAATAGGGGTCTTGAAAGCTGTACTGTATGCCCAGAGAGCATCATCAAGTCTCCTTGTCCAATCCTTCTTTGAGGTACTCACTATCTTCTCTAGGATCCTATTGAGTTCCCTGTTTGAGACCTCATCCTGTCCACTTGTCTGTGGGTGATAGGGGGTTGCCACTTTGTGACGGACTCCATATCTTTGCAGAAGTGAGTCCAGCTGTCTATTGCAAAAGTGGCTGCCTCCATCACTGATCAGTGTCCTTGGGACACCAAACCTGCTAAAAATATATTTTTGCAAGAAATTCAGCATGACTCTGGTGTCGTTAGTGGGTAATGCTATTGCCTCCACCCATTTAGATACATAATCCACTGCCAGCAACATGTAAATGTTTAAGAATGGGGGTGGAAAAGGTCCCATGAAATCGATTCCCCATACATCAAACAACTCAATCTCCAAAATCCCTTGCTGTGGCATTTCATGATTGTGAGGAAGATTTCTGGCTCTTTGACAGTTGTCACAATTTCCTACAAATTGTCGTGAGTCTCTAAAGATGGTTGACCAATAGAACCTGCTTTGAAGTACCTTGGTGGCTGTTCTTTCTCCTCCAAAATGGCCTCCATACTCAGAATCGTGACAATGCAAAAGGATCTATTGTGCTTCCTCCTCTGAGACACAACGCCTGATCATCCCATCTGAGCATCTTTTGAAAAGGTATGGTTCATCCCAGAAGTAGTACTTGGCATCATGTAAAAGCTTTCTAACTTATTGCTTGGTGTACTCCTTGGGTATGAACCTCATTGCCTTATAGTTTGCAATATCAGCAAACCATGGGGCCCTCTGAATCATAAAGAGGTATTCATTCGGAAAGATCTCAGTCACAGCAGTTGGGGGTGGCGTCCTTCCTTCAGGCTCAATCCTGGACAGGTGATCCACCACTTAGTTTTCTAATCCTTTTCTGTCTCTAATCTCAATGTCAAATTCCTGAAGAAGTAGTACCCACTTGATCAATCTTGGTTTAGAATCCTGCTTGGTTAAAAGGTACTTGAGAGCAGCATGGTCAGTATAAACGATAACCTTGGAACCAGTTAAATAGGATCTAAACTTATCAATTGCATAAATAATAGCCAGTAATTCCTTCTCTGTAGTGGTGTAATTCTTTTGCGCATCATTCAGAACATGACTCGCATAGTAAATGATGTGCATAAGCTTGTCTTGTCTCTGTCCCAAGACAGCCCCTATAACATAGTCACAGGCATCACACATTAATTCAAATGGAAATTTCTAGTTAGGTGAGGCAATGATGAGACAGATGAGTGTAGAGACATGCTTTGCTTTTAAAGTTTCAAAGGCATGCAGGCATTCTTTGTCAAAAACAAAAGGAGTGTCAGTAACCAACAGGTTACTCAGGGGTTTTGCAATTTTGGAAAAGTCTTTTATAAACCTCCTGTAAAATCCTGAATGTCCTAAGAAACTTCTTATTGCCTAACATTAGCATGTGGTGGTAATTTTTCAATTACTTCCACCTTGGCTTTATCAACTTCTATTCCCTTGTTTGAAATCCGGTGTCCAAGAACAATTCCCTCAGTTACCATTGACATTTTTCTCAGTTCAAAATGACGTTTGTTTCTTGACACCTGATAAACCCCATATTTAGGGTTTATCTTGTGCTTGATTTGGGGGATTTCATCACCTTTCACCCACATTTATTCAATGAAAAAGCATGGTTTCATGATTGTCTCCTAAGATGTGCTTAAGTGTGAAAACATGCTTTCTAGGATTTAATTTGATAAATTTAATTCACCTTTGATTCCACTAGGTGCCTTGAGTTGTTTGTTAAGTGGTTTCAGGATTCAAAAAGGCTAGGAAAGGATCAAAGGAGTGAAAGGAAAGCATACAAAGTGGAGAAATCATGAAAAGCCAAAGATTTGGAAAAAGCCCATGGGCGCGTGCGTGCACTAGCCACCTACACGCGGATTGCGTAATATTCCAGGGGCGCTTACGCGCACTGTACGCGTACGCGCCGGTGGCTGCACGTGATTTTTAAATAGAAAACGTGCCCAGCGATTTCTGAGAGCTGTGGGGCCCAATTTGCAACCAACTTTGGCGCCAAAATGCATATAAGGACCAATGATTGAAGGGGAAAGAGGGGGATTCACTCAATATTTACTCATTCACACTCATTAGGATTAGTTTTAGTTAGTTTCTAGAGAGAGAAGCTCTCTCTTCTCTCTAGAATTAGGAGTAGGTTAGATCTAGATTAGGAATTCTTAGATCTAGGTTAATTTCATGCTTTGATTTACTTTTTCTTTTGTAATTCTTCTTCTTCTACTTCTCCTTTCTCTAGTTTTGCATTTAATTAATGTAATTCTCTACTTTTATGTTGATGCACTTTTATTTCTTCTATTTCTCTTTCAATGCAATTTATGATTCCTTTATTGTTGATTTGCTTTGTTGTTTTAATTCCTTGCAATTGAGTAGTGTAAATTTACTTTCCTTGAAATTTTACTATGTTTTCTTTTTATGCCTTCCAAGTGTTTGATAAAATGCTTGGTTGGATTTTAGAGTAGAATTCTATGCTCTTGGCTTGGGAAGGTAACTTAGGAACTCTTGAGTTACTAATGTCCAAGTGATTGATGATTGGGAGCCATTAACTCTAGATCTCACTAATTGATTTGGTGGAGAACTAGGACTTATGGACTTGGATTGGTATAGCTCACTTGACTTTCCTTTACTATTAGTTAGGGGATGACTTAGTGGGATTGATCCTTGCCAATTCTCATGTTGTGGTTAGTGATAGGGATAGAGATCCTTGACCACCAACCCTTGCCAAGACCATTTTAGCTATTAGTTTACTTCGTTGCCATTTATCTTTCATGTCTATTATCAAAAATCCCAAAACATACTCCATAACCAATAAGAAGACACTTTATTGCAATTCCTAGGGAGAACGACCCGAGGTTTAATACTTCGGTTTATAGATTTTAGGGGTTTGTACTTGTGACAAACAAATTTTTGTATGAAAGGATTATTGTTTGATTTAGAAATTATACTTTACAACGAGACTTCAATTGTAAAATTCTAGACCATCAAAAATTCGATCATCAACACCGTTTCAAAAATAAGGCTAGATGCTTAAGGCAAGAATTAAAAGAATCACCGAAAACATAGATGTCATCCACAAATATCTCAATGAACTTTTCAACCATATCTAAAAAAAATAGAAAGCATACACCTCTAAAAAGTTGCTGGGGCATTACAGAGTCCAAAAGGCATCCTCTGGTAAGCAAATACTCCAAAAGGACAGGTGAACAATGTCTGCTCATGGTCCTGAGGGTCTACTACAATCTAATTATAGCCGGAGTACCCATCTAAAAAAAAAATAGAATGCCTGTCCTACTAGCCTCTCAAGCATTTTATCAATGAAGTGTAAGGGAAAGTGATCCTTCTTGGTGGCGTTATTGAGCCTCCTATAGTCAATACACATGCGCCATCCTGTGACAGTCCTTGTTGGAATAAGTTCATTCTTCTCATTATGGATTACTATCATTCCCCCTTTTTTGGGCACCACTTGCACTGGACTTATCCATGGGCTATCTGAGATAGGGTAAATGATTCCGGCTTTCCAAAGCTTCATGACCTCCTTTTGAACCACTTCTTTCATGGTTGGATTCAGTCGTCTTTGTGGTTGTACAACTGGTTTAGCATCATCCTCAAGCAAAATCTTGTGCATACATTTGGTTGGACTGATCCCCTTTAAGTCACTAATGGTCCATTCAAGAGCTGTCTTATGACTTTTGAGCACCTGGATCAGTGCTTCCTCTTCCTCCTATTTTAGGGCGGAACTTATGATCACTAGATAAGTGTCTTTGTCACCTAGGAACGCATACTTCAAGGAGGGGGCAGCAGCTTTAACTCAAGTTTTGGGGGTCCTTCCTCAGTGCTAGGCGTGTAAAGCTTCTCCTTCTAAGGTATTGGTTCATCAACTTCAAGCAAAGTGTCTTCAAGGGAGTCATCTAGGTCATCTTCAAGCTTTCCAGCTTCAAATGCTTCTTCAACTAGAGGTTCAATGATGTCGATCCTCATGCATCTTTCAGAATCATTCGGATGTTGCAAAGCCTCTAAAACGTTTAGCACAATCTCCTCTTCATTGACCCTCATTTTTACTTCGCCCATCTGTACGTCTATAAAGGCTCTTCCCATAGCTAAGAAGGGTCTTCTAAGAATGATGGAAGTATTCTTGTCCCCTTTCATATCCAGTATCACAAAGTCAGCAGGGAAGATAAAAAACCCTACTTTCACAAGTAAGTCCTCCACCACTCCGAACGGGAACTTGAAAGAACCGCCAGCTAACTGGAGACAGATGCGGTAGGCTTTACTTCCTCAATTTAGAGTTTCCTCATCAATGATAGTGGCATGAGGTTGATACTTGCTCCTAGATCACATAAGGCCTTTCGAATAAGAGTGTTTCCAATGGTACAAGGAATCACAAAGCTCCCGGGATCCTGCAATTTCTCAAGAAGATTCCTCTGAATGACTGCACTACACTCCTTAGTAAGCACCGCTTTCTCTACTTCCTTCCAATCCCTCTTATTATTTAATATTTCCTTTATGAACTTAGCATATAGAGGCATTTGTTCAAGGGAATGTTTATCTCAAGCTTCCGAAAGACTTCCAAAAACTTGGAGAATTGTTTGTCCTTTTTTACTTTCTGAAGCTTCTGAGTGTATGGTAGTTTAGCCTTGTACTCCGGGGCCTTGGGTAGTGCAAGATGAGTGTCCAAAGTGACCAGAAAGGGATTATCAAGATGTCTGGGGGGGACGTCCTTCAAAACTTCACTTGTGTTCAATGCTTCCCTCTCTGGGCATTCAGTGCCCATATTTCTCCCTCTTGGGCGTTCAGCACCCTTGGTGGTGTCCTTTGCCACCGCAATTTCACTCTCTAGTGTCTCCTTTTCACTCGGTTCCTCCCTGTTCTGATGTTGAGTGACTAATGTTTTGCCACTCCTCAGTTAAATTGCTTAGTATTCCTCTTTTATTTGCTCAAACATTCGCTGGTCCGTCTAACTCACTTGTATCTTGATGCCCTTGAGGGAGGCTTGGGTCTCTTGCATAAAGCTTTGTTGGCTCTTTGCAAGTTCTGCAACCATGGATGCTAGGTCAGAGATGCTCTGGGGTTGTTCTTTCAGTCCTTGGTTAACGCTCTGCGAGTAAGGAACATCATTGGGATTTCTAGGGGAACTTTCCATGTAATTGACCTGTTCAGGTACATACTGAGCATTATTGTAAGTTTCACCTTATGAGTAACCACCATTCATAGTACAAGGAATGACACCTTGAATTTTTTTTCTTGAGCTCTGCATGCTATTCAGTTGTTTAGTAAGAAGACTCATCTTCTGAACTAGAAGCTTGTTCTGAGCACGAAGTTCATCTACAGCCTCCACTTCTTGAGCTCCCTTCCTAACTCGAGTCCTCTCAGATGAGTATAAGTACTGGTTATTAGCAACCATCTTAATGAGCTCATCCACCTCTTCGAGTATCTTTTTCATGTGCTGAGAACCACCTGCAGAGTGATCCAATGACCTCTTGGCCATCTCAGAGAGACCTTCATAGAAGATGTCTATCTTGACCCAATCTGAGAACATATTTGGAGGGCACTTCCTGAGCATCAGCTTGTACCTTTCCCAAGCATCATAGAGGGACTTGCTCTCTCCCTGCCTGAAGGTCTAAACGTCTGTCCTTAGCTAAGTCAGTCTCTGCGGGGGAAAGAACTTGTTCAGGAACTTTCTGACAACTTTGTTCCAAGTGTTCAAGCTCTACTTGGGTTGAGCCTCAAACCATTCCTTTGCTCGGTCCCTCATAGAAAATGGGAAAAGCATTAGCCTGTAGACCTCAGGGTCCACTACATTGGTCTTCACGGTATCACAGATCCGCAGGAAGTTAGAGATGAACATATTAGGATCTTCGTGCGGAAGTCCCTAAAATTGGCAATTTTGTTGCACTAGTATGAGGTGGGTTGAGCTCAAAATCATCTGCTCTAATAGTGAAATGCCCTAAAATAATTTCTTGGAAAAGAAATCATCACTTCGACCAAGTAGTCCTAGCATAAAAAAGAAGTGGTAAAATATGTACAAATTCTAATTATTATGCAACCTAACATGCAAATGCAACAACTAACTAACAAAGAAAATTAAAAATTGATGTTGAAGAAGAAAATACCCATGGAAGTTAGTATCCTCACACTTAAAGATTGCACTGTCCTCGGTGCATACAAATATAAGCAAGGTGGATGGGTTGCTATAACTGATAAGTTTGTTCAAATTATTGTGCGGATGGACTTGTTTGTGCCCCATTTGAAAGCTTTTTTCCTGTCCCTTCTTGGTGGCTAGCCTAAAAGGAGAGAAAAAGAAAGAAAATTAAGCCCACAACAAAGATATCAAAGCAAATAGAACATAGGTGGGGGCTACTGCCAAATAAGAGTAGAGTTCTCAACTACATGGTAGCTACAACATGTGAGTGAAAAAGCAATATAAGTAAAGGGCATATCAACTAACACTAGATGCAAGAGTAAAATCAAAGCACAAGTAAATGATATGAAGAAAACACTCGGAAGCAGCACAAGTAAATGACATGAAGAAAACACTCAGAAGCATCAAGTTCAAATAAGAAAGAGAGGGTCATGAAAGACAATATGAGTACATATCAATGCACAAAGGATACAAGAGTCATCAAAGATTAAGCATTGACCTAAAAATTTTATCACCCAACAATATCAAACAAGTCAAGAAGCACCAAAAGAATCTATAAAATTTCTCAACAATTGAGTAGGAAAGTTCAACACCAATGTTAAAATAAGAAACGAAGAAAGGCCTCACTCTATGAAGAGCGGGGGCGATTTTAGGGCCTGCAGAGCCCAATTTTTGGACTTTCTGAAGCTGATTGGGTGCTATATGAAGGAAGGTGATGAGCGGATATTTTATACACTTTTTGGGGTTAATTTCATATAGTTTTTAGTATGTTTTAGTTAGTTTTTAGTTTATTTTCAGTAGTTTCTAGGCAAAATTCATATTTCTGGACTTTACTATGAGTTTGTGTGTTTTTTTGTAATTTCAGGTATTTTTTGGCTGAAATTGAGGGGGCTGAGCAGAAATCTGATTCAGGCTGAAAAAGGACTGCTGATGCTGTTGGATTCTGACCTCCCTACACTCGGAATGGATTTTCTGGAGCTATGGAACTCCAAATGGCGCACTTCTAATTGCGTTGGAAAGTAGACATCCAGGGCTTTCCAGCAATATATAATAGTCCATACTTTTCTCAAGGATAGATGATGTAAACTGGCGTTCAACGCTAGTTCCATGTTGCAGTCTGGCGTCCAGCGCCAGAAACAAGTTACAAGTTGGAGTTCAACGCCAGAAAAGGATCCAAAGCTGGCGTTGAATGCCCAAAACAGCCCTATGCACGTGATTAGCTTAAGTCTCAGCCCCAGCACACACCAAGTGGGCCCCAGAAATGGATTTCTGCACTATCCATCTTAGTTTACTCATTTTCTGTAAACCTAGTTTACTAGTCTAGTATTTAAACAACTTTTAGAGACTTGTCTTGTATCTCATGACATTTTAAATCTGAACTTTGTACCTTTTGACGGCATGAGTCTCTAAACTCCATTGTTGGGGGTGAGGAGCTCTGCTGTGCCTCGATGAATTAATGCAAGTATTTCTGTTTTCCATTCAAACATGCGTGTTCCTATCTAAGATATCCATTCGCACTTCAATATGAATGTGATGAACGTGACAATCATCATCATTCCCCCACGAACGCGTGCCTGACAACCACTTACGTTCCACCGTAGAATGAATGAATATCTCTTAGATCTCTTAATCAGAATCTTCGTGGTATAAGCTAGATTGATGGCAGCATTCAAGAGAATCCGGAAAGTCTAAACCTTGTCTGTGGTATTCCGAGTAGGATTCAGGGATTGAATGACTGTGACAAGCTTCAAACTCGCGAGTGCTGGGCGTAGTGACAAACGCAAAAGGATAGTAAATCCTATTCCGGTACGATTGAGAACCTGCAGATGATTAGCCATGCGGTGACAACGCATCTGGACCCTTTTCACTGGAAGGATGGATGGTAGCCATTAACAACGGTGATCCACCAACACACAGCTTGACATAGGAGGATGTGCGTGCGTGAATCAGAAAACAGAGGAAAGCAGAATTTCAGAAGACAAAGCATCTCCAAAACTCCAACATATTCTCCATTATTGCATACAAGTATAATTTGTGTTCTGCCCTTTTATTCCTTGCAATCAAATTTGATAAGTGAATTATTTTATTGTTTTCTTGACTAAGAGTTACAGGATAACCATAGATTGCTTCAAGCCAACAATCTCCGTGGGATCGACCCTTACTCACGTAAGGTATTACTTGGACGACCCAGTGCACTTGCTGGTTAGTGGTACGAGTTGTAAAAAGTGTGATTTACAATTCGTGCACGAAGTTTTTAGCACCGTTGTCGGGGATTGTTTGAGTTTGGACAATTGACGGTTTATTTTGTTGCTTAGATTAGGAAAAATTTTTCTTTTTGGTTTAGAGTCTTTTATTATTTATACGTTGTTAAAACACTTTAAACTTATAGCTCAATTAGCTAGAGCGTGGTGGTTATGTTCTTAGTAATTGGCTAGCCTATTTTTAAAATCTTTTTCAAAAATAATTTTTTTTGAACAAATCTTGTGCCAAACTTTAAGTTTGGTGTTTTCTTGTTGATTTTTCTTTGTTTTTCAAAAATTTTAGTTTGGTTTTCTAAAAATTTTAAGTTTGGTGTTCTTTCTTCATGTTCTTGTGTTCTTGTGAGTCTTCAAAGTGTTCTTGAGTTTCCTTGTGTCTTGATCTTAAAATTTTTTAGTTTAGTGTTCCTTGGTGTTTTCCCTCCAAAATTTTCGAAAACAAGGAGCATTAGATCTAAAAATTTTAAATCTTGTACTATCTTATTGTTTTTCTCTCTCCTCTTTAAATCATTTTCATAAATTTTCACCTAATTTTATTTATTTTATTTTAATTTATTTTGTTTTCGAAATAAATAAATAATTAAATAAATAAAAATATTTTCTTCTATTTTACATCATCTCCCTTTCTCCATCATGGATCTAAGTGGAAATGAACAGTCCAGGAGGACTCTGGGGTCATATGCTAACCCCTCTACTGCTTCATATGGGAGTAGCATTTGCATACCCTCCATTGGAGTCAGTAGCTTTGAGTTGAATCCTCAGCTCATTATCATGGTGCAGCAAAGTTGCCAGTATTTCGGTCTTCCACAGGAAAAACCTACAGAGTTTCTGGCACAGTTTTTACAGATTGCTGACACAGTACATGATAAGGAAGTAGATCAGGATGTCTACAGATTATTACTGTTTCCATTTGCTGTAAAAGACCAAGCTAAAAGGTGGCTAAATCACCAACCTAAGGCTAGCATAAGGACATGGAAACAGCTGACAGAAAAATTCCTGAACCAATACTTTCCTCCAAAACGGATGACACAGCTAAGGCTGGACATCCAAGGCTTTAAATAAGGGGATAATGAATCTCTTTATGATGCTTGGGAGAGATACAGAGAGATGCTACGAAAATGCCCCTCTGAAATGTTTTCAGAGTGGGTTCAGTTAGACATCTTCTATTATGGGCTTACAGAAAGAGCTCAAATCTCTCTAGACTACTCAGCTGGTGGATCTATCCACATGAGAAAGACAATTGAAGAAGCTCAAGAGCTCATTGATACAGTTGCCAGAAATCAGCATCTGTACCTAAGTAGTGACCCTTCCATGAAAGAAGAGGTTAAAACAGTAACTGCTGAACTCAGTCCTGTAAAATAAGCTGCTGAATTCAATCAGCAACTGGACTTTCTAACAAAGCAGTTAGCCGAATTCAAGGATAGACTACAAGAGACAAGGATGGCTAACATAAATATGGAAGAACAATTGAAGCAAACAAAGCAGCAGCTGTCAAAACAAATAACAGAAGAATGCCAAGAAGTTCAATTAAGAAGTGGGAAGACATTAAATACCCCACCTCAAGGCAGCAAGAAGCCAAGAAATGAGCAAACCACCTAAAATCCACCTGAGGACAGTAAGAGCCCAGGGAAAAATAATTCTGGTGCTAAAACGCCAGAAATTGGGTGGAAGGCTGGCGCTGAATGCCCAGACCATGCTCAGGACTGGCGTTCAACGCCAGAAACAAGCAAGGATCTGGCGTTGAACGCCCAAAAGAAGCACAGTTTTGGCGTTCAGACGCTAGGAACAGATGAAGAGCTGGCGTCTAACGTCACTCCAGCTTCTAACTCTGGCACTCAATTGCCAGTGAGGGATCAGACACACACAAGTGCTGATGACAACCCATCTAAAAAGGCTTCTTCAACCACTTTTGTAGGAAATAAACCTACATCAACTAAGGTTGAGGAATATAAAGCCAAGATACCTTATCCTCAAAAACTCCGCCAAGAGGAGTAGGATAAGCAATTTGCTCGCTTTGCAGATTATCTCAGGACTCTTGAAATAAAGATTCCATTTGCAGAGGCACTTGAGCAAATACCTTCTTATGCCAAGTTCATGAAAGAGATCTTGAGTCATAAGAAGGATTGGAGAGAAACTGAAAGAGTTCTCTTCACTGAAGAATGCAGTGCAGTCATTCTGAAAAGCTTTCCTGAAAAGCTTAAAGACCCTGGGAGTTTTCTGATACCATGCACATTAGAAGGTAACTGCACCAAGACAGCTTTATGTGATCATGGGGCAAGCATCAACCTAATACCTGCATCCACTATCAGAAAGCTTGGTTTACTTCAAGAAGTCAAACCAACCCGGATATGTTGACTACAGAAGGCTCAATACAGCCACCAGAAAGGATCATTTTCCTTTACCATTCATAGACCAGATGCTAGAAAGACTGATAGATCATGATTATTACTGCTTTTTAGATGGCTACTCAGGCTATAACCAGATTGCAGTAGATCCCCAGGATCAAGAGAAAACAACATTCACATGTCCATCTGGAGTGTTTGCTTATAGAAGGATGCCATTTGGGCTGTGTAATGCGCCTGCAACCTTCCAGAGATGCATGCTCTCTATTTTCTCTGATATTGTGGAAAAATTTCTGGAAGTCTTCATGGATGACTTCTCAGTATATGGAGACTCATTCAGCTCCTGTCTTGATCACCTGAAACTAGTTCTGAAAAGATGCCAAGAGACCAACCTGGTTTTAAACTGGGAAAAATGTCACTTTATGGTGACTGAAGGAATTGTTCTTAGGTATAAAATCTCAAACAAGGGAATAGAGGTGGATCAAGCAAAAATAGAGGTAATTGAAAAATTATCACCACCTGCCAATGTTAAGGCAATTAGAAGCTTTCTGGGGCATGCAGGATTCTATAGGAGGTTTATAAAGGATTTTTCAAAAATCGCAAAACCTCTGAGCAATCTGCTAGCTGCTGACACGCCATTTGTGTTTGACACAGAGTGTCTGCAGGCGTTTGAAATGCTGAAAGCCAAGCTGGTCACAGCACCAGTTATTTCTGCACCAGACTAGACATTACCATTTGAGCTAATGTGTGATGCCAGTGATCACGCCATTGGTGCAGTACTGGGGCAGAGGCATGACAAGCTTCTGCATGTCATTTATTATGCTAGCCGTGTTTTGAATGATGCCCAGAAAAATTACACAACCACAGAAAAAGAATTGCTTGCAGTGGTTTATGCCATTGACAAGTTTAGATCATACTTAGTAGGATCAAAAGTGATTGTGTACACAAATCATGTTGCTCTTAAATATCTACTCACAAAGCAGGATTCAAAACCCAGACTCATAAGATGGGTGTTGCTTTTGCAAGAGTTTGATATAGAAATAAGAGACAGAAAAGGGACAGAGAACCAAGTGGCTGACCATCTGTCCCGGATAGAGCCAATAGAAGGGACGTCATTCCCCTCTCTTGAAATCTCTGAGACCTTTCCTGATGAGCATTTGTTTGCCATTCAAGAAATACCATGGTTTGCAGACATTGCAAACTACAAAGCTGCAAGGTTCATTCCCAAGGAGTACAGCAGGCAACAAAAGAAAAAAGCCATGGTCCGGTATGGGATTCGCCACAAGGTGGCGACTCCATATCATCCACAGACAAATGGGCAAGCTGAAGTCTCTAACAGAGAACTAAAAAGAATCCTGGAACGGATTGTAAGTACCCGTAGAAAGGATTGGGCACGAAGCTTGGATGATGCTCTGTGGGCTTACAGAACAGCATTCAAGACTCCTATAGGGACCTCTCCATACCAACTTGTGTATGGTAAGGCATGCCACCTGCCCGAGGAACTGGAACATAAAGCCTACTGGGCAACCAGATTCCTAAACTTTGATGCCAAATTAGCTGGAGAAAAAAGATTGCTCCAGCTAAATGAGCTAGAGGAATTTAGATTCACTGCTTTCGAAAATGCCAAGCTTTATAAAGAGAAATAAAAAAAGAGGCATGACAGAAAGCTGTCATCTAGAATCTTTGAACCAGGACAAAATGTTCTGTTGTTTAACTCTAGGCTCAGGCTATTCCCCGGGAAACTGAAGTCCCGGTGGAGGGGACCATATGTGATTACAAGTGTATCACCATATGGTTATGTGGAGCTTCAAGATATTAATTCTGATAAGAAGTTCATTGTTAATGGACAAAGAATCAAGTACTATCTTGAAGGCAATGTTGAGCAAGAGTGCTCAAGGCTGAGGCTTGATTAAAAACTCAGCAAGGTCCAGCTAAAGACAATAAAGAAGCGCTTGCTGGGAGGCAACCCAGCCATGGGGCATCACTTCCTCTAAGCATTTTGCCCTATTCTTGATTTTATTTGTTTATATAAAGTTCACTGATACTAAGGTAAAGAGTCAATTGTATAAGTTCACAGGATTACAGAAGGATTCTGCACACAAAACAGAGAAAAAGAGCTCACTGGCAAGAAAACGCCAGTAATAGTCTGTTTTGGGCGTTCAACGCCCAAAAGAAGCATCCACTGGGCATTGAACGCCAGTAAGGATAGCCATATGGGCGTTGAACGCCAGAAAGAAGCTCCTTCTGGGCGTTTAACACCAGATTTACAGCATCTTGGGCATTCAAAAAAACGCCCAGTGACAAAGGAGTTCCTGGCATTCAACGCCAGAAAGAAGCAACAGCTGGGCGTTGAACGCCTAGGAGAAGCAGCAGTTGGGCGTTGAACGCCCAAAACATGCAGCGTTTGGGCGTTCAAACGCCAGGATGGTGGGGAGGAGGTAAATTCGTTTTTTTCTTCATATTTTTCATTTTAATCTTAATTTTCATGTTTCAATTCATGATTTCTTGCATAAACATGTTACAAATCCTGATTTCTAAAATCCCTAATTTCTAAAAACTCCACTTTAAAAATATCAAATGTATCTTAATCCATAAGCACAAATCCTTTTTTTTATCCAATTCAACTCTTTTTCAAAATTTTCAAAATAAATCTATCTCTTTTCAAAAATCTTTTCAACTAATCAATATCTTTTTTTTTTAAATCTCCATATTATCTTTTTCAAAAAAATCCAAATTTATTCTGAAGTCACTATTAGAAGAGCAGTGATGATCCATTGCATCATGATGGGAAAAGAAGTGGAAGTTCATCAACTGATTTCAACTGAATTTTACAAAATTACAAACAAAAATTCCAAAGATGCCAGGTTGGCTTATCCAAGCTTGATTTCTATGCTCTGCAAGGATGCTGGAGTAAGGATGGGAATAACTGAGTATATCTCAGTTGAGCGACCAATCACCAAAGCATCAATGGAAAAACAACAAGCACAGGATGACCCCATCAAGAAGAGAACACAGGAATTCCTCCCAGAAATCCCTCAATCTGAATACTGGGAGTATCTTGAAACATCTATTACCAAGATGCAAGAAGCTATGGAACAAATAAAGAAAGAACAGAAGGAACAAAGTAGCATTCTTTGCTATTTGCTTAAAGAATAGAAGGAGCAAGGGCATGATTTAAGGGAATTGAAGCGCCAGAAATTATCTCTTGAAGGACCAAGCACCCCGCAGATTAGAGGAACATCCACTTCCCAAAATAAAGGTTGTTAAATTCCAATCTTAGCCTTAACTCTGTGATAACTGTTTTTATTTTAGTTTTACCTTAGGAGTCATATAGTAGTAATTAGTATCTATATTTTTTTATTTTATCTCCAATTAAGCTATAATTTAATTTTATCATCATCATTAAACATGAATAAAATAGAAGAATTTCTTTAGAATAAGAGGCAATATTTTTCGAGTTTTTAATAAGATAAATTCTAATTATTTACATGTGGTGGCAATGCTTTCTGTCTTCTGAATGAATGCTTGAACAGTGCATATGTCTTTTAAATTTGATGTTTAAGACTGTTAAATATGTTGGCTCTTGAAAGAATGATGAACATGAGACATGTTATTGATAATCTGAAAAATCATAAAAATGATTCTTGAAGCAAGAAAAAGCAGTGAATACAAAAGCTTGTAGAAAAAAAAATAGAGAAAGAACAAGAAAAAGCAAGCAGAAAAAGCCAAAGCTCTTAAAACCAAAAGGCAAGAGCAAAAAGTCAATAGTTAGAATCTGAGCTTCACTCAAAAACTCTGAGATATTATTGCTTCTTAAATTATTTGTATTTTATTTTATTTATCTAGTTGCTTGAGGACAAGCAACAGTTTAAGTTTGGTGTTGTGATGAGCGGATATTTTATACGCTTTTTGAGGTTAATTTCATATAGTTTTTAGTGTATTTTAGTTAGTTTTTAGTTTATTTTCAGTAGTTTCTAGGCAAAATTCATATTTCTAGACTTTACTATGAGTTTGTGTGTTTTTCTGTAATTTCAGATATTTTCTGGCTGAAATTGAGGGAGCTGAGCAGAAATCTGATTCAGGCTGAAAAAGGACTGCTGATGCTGTTGGATTCTGACCTCCCTGCACTCGGAATGGATTTTCTGGAGCTACAGAACTCTAAATGGCGCGCTTCCAATTGCGTTGGAAAGTAGACATCCAGGGATTTCCATTAATATATAATAGTCCATACTTTTCTCAAGGATAGACGACGTAAACTGGCGTTCAACGCTAGTTCCATGTTGCAGTCTGGCGTCCAGCGCCAGAAACAAGTTACAAGTTGGAGTTCAACGCCAGAAAAGGATCCAAAGCTGGCATTGAACGCCTAAAACAGCCTTATGCACGTGATTAGCTTAAGTCTCAGCCCCAACACACACCAAGTGGGCCCCAGAAGTGGATTTCTGCACTATCCATCTTAGTTTACTCATTTTCTGTAAACCTAGTTTACTAGTCTAATATTTAAACAACTTTTAGAGACTTGTCTTGTATCTCATGACATTTTAGATCTGAACTTTGTACCTTTTGATGGCATGAGTCTCTAAACTCCATTGTTGGGGGTGAGGAGCTCTGCTGTGTCTCGATGAATTAATGCAAGTATTTCTGTTTTCCATTCAAACATGTGTGTTCCTATCTAAGATATCCATTCGCACTTCAATATGAATGTGATGAACGTGACAATCATCATCATTCCCCCACGAACGCGTGCCTGACAACCACTTACGTTCCACCGTAGAATGAATGAATATCTCTTAGATCTCTTAATCAGAATCTTCGTGGTATAGGCTAGATTGATGGCAGCATTCAAGAGAATCCGGAATGTCTAAACCTTGTCTGTGGTATTCCGAGTAGGATTCAGGGATTGAATGACTGTGACGAGCTTCAAACTCGCGAGTGCTGGGCGTAGTGACAGACGCAAAAGGATAGTAAATCCTATTCCGGTACGATTGAGAACCTGCAGATGATTAGTCGTGCGGTGACAGCGCATCTGGACCCTTTTCACTGGAAGGATGGATGGTAGCCATTGACAATGGTGATCCACCAACACATAGCTTGACATAGGAGGACATGCGTGCAGTTTTTCTTGTCATTTATTGTTATAGCTTCTTTGTTCTTCTTCATTTCTCTTGTCATTTCCTTTATTTTGTCAATTTTCCATTTTATGAACACTCTTGTATTTCTTTAATTTCAATTAATGCACTTTATGTTTTATGTTCATTTATTGCTTTCCTTAGTTGTTGTTATGATTTTCTTGCTTTTGGTAATTAGAATTTATTTTTAATACATTTTAATATTATTTTATTTTCATGCACAATAAGTGTTTGATAAAATGATTGGCTTAGTTTTTACTTAGTTTTTCTCCACTCTTGGCTTGAAATTGTTGACTTTGGTGTCCCTTGAGTCATTGATGTCCATTCTTGTTTGATATATTAGAGTAGTTAGTTGATTTGGTCTCCCTTGACTCTATGTGACCCCCCTTAGTATTGACATAGGACTTAGGGATTGAAATTAACTATGCCTATTTGACTTATCTTCGATGTAAGGTTGACTAAGTAGGATTAACTCTTCAAAATCATCATGTGTTTGTGGTCAATGGTTAGGATAGGTAACCTTAGCCCTCAATTGCTTGCCAAGAGGTTTTCTTGCACTTTAAGTTTCCTTTCCTTGTATTTAATTACTTTGACTTTTATTGCTTTGAATTTTAATTCCTTGCATGTCTATTTTATTGCTTTTATGTTTAATTTCTTGCAGGTTTAGTTTTCACACTCTTAGTTGAGAAATTGGGTGTTTGGGTGGAATTGAGTTGCGGATGTCCATTCCGCATTGTGTAAGAACGGTTAATTGGTTTGGTTTCCATTGACGCTAGTCTTTCACTAAGTAATTAGTGAGTTGACTAGGACTTATGGATTGAGATCAATTACGCCTTTTGACTAATTCTCAAGGAGGATTGACTAATTTGGATTGATTCCACACAATTGCCATGTTTGTGGTCCATAACTAGGATAGGAATCCTAGATCACCCAATTCTTGCCAAGAGTTGCCATTTACATTCCTTGCATGCTCATTTACTTTCTTGCTATTTACATTTCTTGCTCTCTTTCTTTCATCTCCCAATCCCCCATGCTCTCTCATAGCCAATAATTATACACTTAATTGCAACTCCTAGGGAAGAACGACCCGAGAGTTAAATACTCTCGGTTAATAATATTTGTTTTGTATTGTGACTATCTTTAGGAATTGAATTTGATGTTGGGAGTTAGTTGTTGATTTAGCTATACTTACAACGAAGTGATCCTATTTTGAGAGAAAATCCGAATCAACACCAATTCTTAACTCATCAAATTTTTGGCGCTGTTGCCGGGGAGTTGTAATGGTGTTGTTGTTGGCTATTGTAAATATGTTAATATGTAAATATCTTACTTTTTGGTTGTCTTTGTTAATGGTTAGGATTGGGATTGATAAACCCCGATTTTGTGGTTTAACTTGTGCTTATTTTAGGGGATTTTACCACCTTTTTCCACATTTATTCAATAAAATAGCATGGTTTTGTAATTCTCCCTTGAATTGTGCTTAAGTGTAAAAACATGCTTTTTAGGCCCTTAAATTGGTTGTTTCGATTCACTTTAATTCCATTCGATGCCCTGATGTGTTTGTTAAGTGATTTCAGGTTCAGAAGGCAAGTATCGGATGGAAGAAATGAGGAGAAAAGCATACAAAGTGGAGAATGCATGAAGAAACAAAGATTTGGAAAAGCATCAATGGGCGCGCACGCGTATAAGACACGCACGCGTGGATGAAGAAACAGACAATCGACACACACGCGCACATGGTGCGCACGCGCCGATACTCTTACGTGGCCCACTTAAAGGCAAAACGCTGGGGGCGATTTCTGAGCTGCCCAGACCCAAATCCAACTTGTTTCTGAGTGTATTTCATGCAGAATTGAAGTCCAAGCAAAGGAGGAGCAATTGTTTGAAGTGTTAGCATCATGTAGAGTAGTTTCTAGAGAGAGAAGCTCCCTCTTTTCTCTAGAACTAGGCTAGGTTAGGTTAATCTGTTCTAGATATAGGTTTAATCTCATGTTTTCATCTTATTTCCTTTATGAATTCTTGCTTCTACTCTTCTATTCTCATGGTTTGTAGTGTTAATTTCCCTTTTTGCTCTCTTTTGTGATGATGAACTCATATTGGATTTGGTTTACATTTAATGCAATTTGATGTTGATATTTCTTTCATTGATGAATTAAGTTGTTGATTTACTCTCCTTGCAATTGGTAGTTGTTAGATGTTATTATTCTTGCATAATTACCATGCTTTCCTTTATTACCCACCAAGTGTTTGACAAAATGCTTGGTTGGACTTTAGAGTAGATTTTGAGCATTCTTGGCTTGGAAAGAGTAATTAAGCAATCTTGAGTCATGAAAATCCAACTTATGTTGGTGGTCTAGAGTTGTTAGCTAGTATGATTTCCATTGACTCTAATCTCTTGCTAATTCGATTAGTAGGTGATTAGGACTTTTGGATTGAGATTAGCTAGTCTTATTAGACTTTCTTCGAGTGTGAAGATAATATGATACCTTCTTCCATCTTCGAGGATGACATAATAAGATAAATTCTTGTTAATTATTGTTATTAGTGACTAGGATAGAAAGTCTATGTTCTCAACCCTTGCCATGAATGCCTTTCGTTATTTACTTGCTTCCTTTAGTTACTTGCTTGATTTACTCTTCTTGCCATTTGAATTCTTTCCATTTAAACCCTTGTCATTTATTTTATTGCCCCTTTACCAAACCAAACCCCTTACACCTTCATAGCTAATAATCATTCACTTCATTGCAATTCCTTGTGAGATGACTCGGAGTCCAAATACTTCGGTTAATTTTCATTGGGGTTTATACATGTGACAAAACCAAAATTTAATTTGATGTGAGAATTGTTTGTTGGTTTGGAGCTATACTTGCAATGTAAATATTTTGTGAAATTTCTTACCGACAATAATCCTCGCTCATCAAATTAATGGCGCCGTTGCCTGGGAATCGCAATGGTTCTATGTTATTGGCTATTGTATATATTGTGAATAGCTTGATTTTTGGTTTGTTTGTTAGTTTTTGCTAGTTTTAGGATTTAATTTTCTTTGTTTCTTGTTAGAATTTGTTTTTATTTTCTCTTTCACCATGAATTCTCATCACTTTGGCTATGAGTGTGGTTCAAACTATGTTGTAGGGGATGGAATTCACAATAGTAACATGCATCAAGGATTTGGAGATCAAAGTTTGGCAAGAGTGATTGGGGATATGACAACTATCCTCACGGAGATGCGCGACAACCAAAGGGCATTTATTGCCACCCGAGCCGTCTAAGCGCCACCCCAACGTGACTACTCTTCTGATTCTTATGGGTATACTCCTTATCCTAATGCATACCAATCTAATGTATGTGATGACCCTTATTGTGATTATCAACCACAACCACCACATACATATGAACCCCCTCCCTAATATAGCCCTCCACCAAACTCACAAGCCTCATACCACCATTCACCTCCATATGATCCCAACCCATACACACCATACCAACCACCATATGAATCACATCTAGAGCCACCACCTTTCCAATACCAATACTCCAATGGACCATAAAGTCCACACACACCACCTCAAAGATTTCACCAATATGAACCACCTTCCAATTACAACAACCTTCCCTCAAACAATGAATCCTCTCTTCCACCATCACCTCCCGATGAAGCCCCCATGCTAGAATTGAGAGATCTTGAATCTCAAATCTTAAGGTGACAAGAGGAGGATGAAAAGAAATTTGAGGAGTTAAGAGTTAAGATGGCTATCATGGTAGAAGCCGTTAGCAACATAGTCTCATCCCGCCTAAGCCTATGTGATCAAGGTACTCCCATTGTTGAATGTGAAGAAGCAACTAAGGAGCTTAGTGAGGGAGTGAACTTGAAGCTCCAAGGTGAAGAAGAGGAGTTAAAGCAAGAAATGCAATGAGAGGAGGAGGTAGAGATTATTGAACAAGAGGAAGTAGTGGTTGGAGCCTTAGGATATGTTGAGTACATAGAGGAAGCACAAATTGAAGAGCCCTCTTCCATGGAGTTTGAAGTTGATGTTGAGGAGGAGAGTGCACAACCTCCAAGACACAATGTGATTGAAGAATTGGAAGAAGTGTTCTAATCAATAGGCCCTCCTATTTATGATGATTCCATACCAACATATGATCCTTTTGAGCTTGAAGAATCCTTCCCCACTATGCTCGGAATTGATGATGAGGTAGATTTCACTCAACCTCCTAAGTATGATTTGAGTGACGGGAAAGAGCTAGAGGACATTGGTGAAGAAGAACTTGAACTTGAGGAAGCTTGGCAAGAGGTAAAGCTTGAAGAACCTTGCCAAGTAGTGGAAGCCTCTAGGAGAGGATGGATGGGAGTAGAGCGCGCCTTGTGAATATCGTTGGGAACTCCTCCACCTAGGTTGTCATCTAATCCTTCATTTGAGTGGGTAAAACTTCTAACTCTTAGCTTTATTATCCCACTTGAATATGGTTTTCTTGAGACGGATGGCCAACTTAGGGCGCTTTGTGGAATTAAGCGTAAGAGGAGGATATTTAGTGGTTGGCATTGTAAGTCTAGACTCATTATGGTTGGAAGCTCAAAATTGAGGAGCATGGATTGGTGTAGTGCTCAATTGAATAGGTCTAGGAGGATAGTTTGGTGCTTCCATGAGAATTTATCTCTCTTGCCACCCGGAGGAAATCATCATGATCAACTCAAGGACGGGTGTGAAAACAAGGTGTGGGATCCCGGATCACACAAGGAAAATCAACTTTGGGAGCCTATGGTTTGTGAAGAACTCCATCAAAGCTTGGAGTTATTAACTTTAAATGATGAAGCACAATGGAAGTCCAAGCATTGGTGGATGTTCAAGGATGGATTCAAGCACAAGCCACCTTGATGAGGAGCTCCCCATAAGTCCAACTTAAGGACAATAAACAAAAGTGCTAGGTGGGAGACACCCCACCATGGTAATATCCTTTCATTTTCCTCTTTGTAAATATTGGTAATTTAGATTTAATTTCATGTTTTGATTGCCTAGTTGAGTTTATTTGGGAGTCTAGTAGGTTAAATAAGGTTTTGTGGTGTTTTGGTAGTTGTTTGGAGGTTTGGAATACTTGGTTTGGTGCAAAAACATAGAAAAAATTGTGAAACACAGAGCACCATCCACGCGCACGCGTGCTTTGCGCGTACGCGTGAATCAAGCCATTTCGACTATCCACACGCACGCGTCATGTACGCGTACGCGTGGATTGAATTTTTCCACTTCCCATATATTCACCCGAGAGTTATGCCTGAAGTGTGCCAACTTTGTGCCCCAGCGCACGTGCACGCGTACCTTGCGTGTACGCGTTGACTCTCTGCTTTGTCATGCACGCGTACGCGTCAGCCGCGCGTACGCGTCACTTCTATTTCATCAATCCACGCTTACACGCACATGAGGTGCACGTGTGGATTGCCATGTTTCACCCACCTTCTTTTCTTCTCTTCTTTCCATTTCTTTCCTTCTTCTCTTTTCTTTCCACCCCTCAATCATCACCCAACACTACCAAACACCATCCATAACCACTTCTTTTAGTTAGTTAGTTAATTGTTTAATTAGCACATTTTCATTTCGTTTTCTATTTTTCTTTATAAGTGTTGGATTATTAATATTATTTACTGTTTCTTGCTGCTGATTATTGATGAGATGTTATTTTAACATCATTATTTTTAATTTTTATTGTTGGATTTAATTGTTGAGGTTATATTTTGTCACTTGGTTTTGAGTTTTAATGTTTAACATTTGTGAGTACCAAGTGAATGTTACATTGCCTTTAAGCTTCTTAACTCTTTTTTGAATTGCATGTTTTGGCCACCATGCATTCATCATCTATTGTTAGGCAATTGTATATTATCATTGCATTTTTTAGGTGATGTTTGTTTATGGTTTACCCTTATTCACGTCACTTATTTCATGCATTGAGATTGCAGAGTTGTGAAATTGGATCGAAAGCTTACCTAGTGACATATTTTTGAGCTTTGTAAAGCTTTGTGGGCCATGCTTGCTATGTGATTGATTTTCACTTCTATCTTCTTTTTCCTAAGTTCCATAGCATCCATGTGCTTCACCTCTATGTCACTTAGGTGTTGCAACAACTTCAATATGTGTCATTGATTGTTGTGTGAGTCTCATATACCATTTTGTTCACTAAGTTTACCTACACATCAATCAATGTCCATGCATTATCCAATTTCACAATTGCTTGATTTTTGCTTGAATGCTTTTATGCTTCTTCACTACTTGTTGGGTTGTTTTAGCCTAAAAGTCTTTTAAAGTATCTCAAGCACACTAGAATGAGTGAAGTGCATGTTTTCTTTTGTATAATTGTGACATGATTTTTAAATACTAGGGTGTGAGTTCTAAACCGCATGCAAGTTAGAACCAATACAACTATTTTTCATCAATGTCACACCAATTCACTCACTTAATTCTAGTGATTTACCTCATTCCAATAATTCACGTTTCCTTGCTTTTGTATTTTCTCATCTTACGGTGTTTATTTTATTTTTCATGACTGATGCACCATAAGCAAAAATGGAAGCGGGAGGAAGGACAAGCAGCACCGGTTGACCTACCAGCTGAAGGTAGCAACTCAGAAAGTCGCCGTACCCCTTGCTCATCTTTGAGTGCACCGAGGACGGTGCAAACTTTTAAGTGTGGGGAGGTCGTCTAACCGCTTGACATTTTTGGGTGACAAGTTTCTAATCCCAACACTTTTGCATTTCATTTTTAGGTCTTTTAGGATTTTTGGTTGCATTGCATATGTATATATTAAGCTTAGTCAAAATCATGATATTTTCCAAGGATTTTATCTATAAGGCACCTAATTGATTGAAAAAAAAAATTTTTTAGAACTTGCTTGAATTATACAATTGTGGATCATGTTTTTGAGCTAAGAACACAAGCATGTAAGTTTTGAGCCTAATTGTGTGGTTACATCATATGACCACTTATTTTCATTCTTGTGTGCATTATTCTCTTCTTATGAATGTAATCTTTGATTTGTTTGATTCTTTATGTCCATTATTTTGTGTATACGTGCATTTATATGATTGAGGTCATTGTTCAATTAGCTCACTTACCCAAATAGCCTATCCTTTTATCTTCCATTGTTAACCAATTTTGAGCCTATGCTTAACCCATTTGTTCTTAATTTTAACACATTACAAGCCTAAAGTGAAAAACAATAAATGTCCCCTGTTTGGATCTTTGATTAGCTTAGGCTAGTGAGAGTGCTTATCATTTAACTTTGGAAAGGTTGGAAACATTAGGTAGAGATAAAAGAGTGTTTTTGTGTTTTGTTGAAAATCATGGGAATTGGATACATACTCATGCATTGAATGCTAAACATATGCATTGATATTCTTGTATATATTCTAGTTTAAAAAAATGATGAGAAAAAAAAAACAAAATGAAAAAAATATATATATAAAAAGAAAAAAAATATATATATATATATAGAAAAAGGAAGAAAAAGAAAAGCAATAACAAGGGGACAAAAATGCCCCAAAGTTCAAAGCTTAATAATGATCAATGCATGTGTGTGGTGATCAAAAGAAAATGCATGAGTGTATGTAAAAGTGAAGAATGGGTAGTTAGGATTGTTTAGAATTGTATAAATTGTCATAGGTTAGGTGAGAAGTTTAAGTTAATCAAAGATTCAAATTTCAAGCTCACTTGACCATATGCATCCTACCTTGACCCTAGCCCCATTACAACCTATGGGAAAGTCCTCATGATATTTGTATGCATGCATAAAGTAATTGTTGATTGTTAGATGAAAAATAAATCTTGGAAAGCATGATTGGGGGGAGAATTGAGTGAATCAACCCTATACACTTGAGTGCCTAGAGCGGATACACATCCGGCGAGGGTTCGATCGCTCAATTACATGTTTCTACCCATGATCATCTTCTCTTGCAAGTTTGTAAGATCTTTCAATGATTCAATCCAATTGTGGTTTGCTTTGATTGCTATTGCCTTAGCCCTTAGGCTTGCATATGTATTCTGGGAGATTATTTTATTTTGACTAAGCCATTGCATTCATGTAAATAGGTTACATATAGATAGATTGCATTTAGTTAGTTTGCATTGAATAAAAGTTGATACCCTTTGCTTCTTTCTTGATTTTAGCATGAGGACATGCTTAGTTTAAGTGTGGGAAGATTTGATAAACCCCGATTTTGTGGTTTATCTTGTGCTTATTTTAGGGGATTTTACCACCTTTTCCCACATTTATTCAATGAAATAGCATAGTTTTGTAATTCTTCCTTGAATTGTTCTTAAGTGTAAAAACATGCTTTTTAGGCCCTTAAATTGGTGATTTTGATTCACTTTAATTCCATTCGATGCCTTGATGTGTTTGTTAAGTGATTTCAGGTTCAGAAGGCAAGTATCGGATGGAAGAAATGAGGAGAAAAGCATACAAAGTGGAGAATGCATGAAGAAACAAAGATTTGGGAATGCATCAATGGGCACGCACGCGTACAAGGCGCGCACGCGCACATGGCACGCATGCGCCGATACTCTTACGTGGCCCACTTAAAGGTAAAAAGCTGGGGTGATTTTTGGACTACCCAGGCCCAAATCTAACTTATTTTTGAGTGTATTTCATGCAGAATTGAAGTCCAAGCAAATGGGGGAGCAATTGTTTGAAGTGTTAGCATCATGTAGAGTAGTTTCTAGAGAGAGAAGCTCTCTCTTCTCTCTAGAATTAGGCTAGGTTAGGTTAATCTCTTCTAGATCTAGGTTCAATATCATGTTTTCATCTTATTTCCTTTATGAATTCTTGCTTCTACTCTTCTATTCTCATGGTTTGTAGTGTTAATTTCCCTCTTTGCTCTCTTTTGTGATGATGAACTCATATTGGATTTGGTTTACATTTAATGCAATTTGATGTTGATATTTCTTTCATTGATGAATTAAGTTGTTGATTTACTCTCCTTGCAATTGGTAGTTGTTAGATGTTATTATTCTTGCATAATTACCATGCTTTCCTTTATTACCCACCAAGTGTTTGACAAAATACTTGGTTGGGCTTTAGAGTAGATTTTGAGCATTCTTGGCTTGGAAAGAGTAATTAGGCAATCTTGAGTCATGAAAATCTAACTTATGTTGGTGGTCTAGAGTTGTTAGTTAGTATGATTTCCATTGACTCTAATCTCTTGCTAATTCGATTAGTAGGTGATTAGGACTTTTGGATTGAGATTAGCTAGTCTTATTAGACTTTCTTTGAGTGTGAAGATAATATGATACCTTCTTCCATCTTCGGGGATGATGTAAAAAGATAAATTCTTGTTAATTATTGTTATTAGTGACTAGGATAGAAAGCCTATGTTCTCAACCCTTGCCATGAATGTCTCTCTTTTTTACTTGCTTCCTTTAGTTACTTGCTTGATTTACTCTTCTTGCCATTTAAATTCTTTCCATTTAAACCCTTGTCATTTATTTTATTGCCCCTTTACCAAACCAAACCCCTTACACCTTCAAAGCCAATAATCATTCACTTTATTGCAATTCCTTGTGAGACGACCCGGAGTCCAAATAGTTCGGTTAATTTTCATTGGGGTTTGTACATGTGACAACCAAAATTTAATTTGATGTGAGAATTGTTTGTTGGTTTGGAGCTATACTTGCAACGTAAATATTTTGTGAAATTCTTTACCGACAATAATCCTCGCTCATCAGGGATCCTGGAGGACATTAGACATTCAAGCATTTGGTGGAAAAGTCAAGCACAAGCCACCATAGCAAGGGCTCTCCTAATTGTCTAACTTAAAGACATTAAATAAAAGTGCTTGGTAACATTGTTCTAACTTTTCTCTTTTGTACATATTTTGACTTATTTACTTTTTGTTATGCTTGGTTAGCTTAGAATTAGTTTAATTTTGAGTTAGCTATGTTAATTTTGGATTGGATCATGAATTTATGGGTTTTTGCATGTTTTGGTGTTGAGTTTTGGTTGAACTAAGGTTTGTTGCCTTAGAATTTTGAAGAAAAATTTTGGGAAAAACAGGGCATGTGCGTGCGCACGCACACAACAACGAAAATTCACCTTCTGTGCGTACGCACCCAACTGTGCATATGCACACAAGCCTTTATGCCCTCTGTTCGCAGTGCCATCACGCCTTGTGTGTGCGCGTTCCCCTATTTTCTACGACCTGTGCATGCGCACGTACCTGTGCGTACGCACACATGCCCTTTTTTGCACTCTTTGTGCGAGCGCACCGACTTGTGCGTCTGCATGCCAACTTGCTTCCCTTCTGGTGGGAGTGTTGGCACAGCCTGTGCGCATGAACCCCTGCGAGCGCACGGACCTGTGTGCGCGCGCACACATGATCCTTTCCTTAAAAAAAAAAAACCACACCTATGCATGCGCATAGCACTGTGCGCACGCACAACCTTAGGAACCCCTTCTGCTTGCAGCACACACACCCTTTGTGCGTGGGAACACACCCCCCCCCCTTTTTCCCGTCTGTGCGCCCGCACATACCTTTGTGCGTGCGCATAGGCCCTTATGATCATTCTGTCTGCAGCGCCCGCACTCTGCTGTGCGCGCGCATAACGCCCTTTTCAGCCTTATGTGCGTACGCACACTACCTTGTGCGTGCGCACACCCCTGTTTTCTCACACTTTACTTCTTTTCTTCTCTTCTCTCTACGTCTTCTCTTCTCTTCCCCTCCACCCCTCTCTTCCCTTGCTTTTTCTCTCTTTTCTACTTATTCTAGTTGCTTTTCATTGCATTTCATTTTAGTAAGAATATTAGTTTTAGTTTAATAGTTGTTAATTGAATAAGTTGCAAGTGTTTGATTGATGTTGAATAGGTTGCTTCTTACTTAAGTCTTGGTTTAATTGTTGATGAATATGTGCACTGAGCATTAAAGCCTTGTTTAATTGCCTAGATGAATTGTGAGTTTGATTCATATGTTGTAGCTACCATATGCATTAGACTTTATCCTTGTTGGCATCTTGAATTGTGCACTTTTACTTTAGTGAATTGAGTTGAGCTACTTAGTCATCATGGTTTTTAGTGAATATAATCACATAACAAGGTATTTGTTCCTTGTTAATGCATTGCATTTTTTTTGAGTTGACTAGACTTGATTCTTATCAAGACTTGTCACTTTTTGTAACAAGCGCCTTATACATGTGATTATTTCATTATTCCTAAAAATGAATAAGTAGTCTCTTTTTATCATTGAATTGGTTATTGTTAATTGTGTCATTTTCTATCAATTTTGCGTTTTCACTTGCACAATTTTAATATCCAAATATCTCAAATACTCAATTCACTTTAGTTGTGGTCACCTAGGTTTATTTGTGCCTTGTCTCATGCTTATGCTCTATTTGCAACCTAGGCCACTTAATTGAGGACACATGATATTTCTTTTGCTTTTGTGGTTATTGTTTTAACCGATCAATGTGTTGTGTTCTAAATTGTGCGTGCATTTAGAATACATACATTGCCTTTTATCATACCACACACATCTTACTTTGCCTCAATTGTTGTTTATTTGTTTACAAAGCAACCGGAACCCCCGGAGTCCACCAACCGAAGGTGGAGCCTTACATCCCTTCATCCCTCGGATCATGTATATGCACAGAGGACCGTGCATTATTTAAGTTTGGGGGAAGATTGCTAACTTCAAGGGGGGATAAAATTTCTTTTTTTAGACACTTTGTAGTACTCTTTTTGTTATTTTTCTTCAATTTTTGAAATTTTTATTCTTATTTGCACTTGGTTTAATTTGTTTGTATATATTTCTTTAATGCTTATACTATTATGATAGTAAATATTTGCATGTTGTATGTTAGATTGAATAAGTTTGGTAAAACAACAAAGAATTTTCAAGAAATATTTTTTTGGACATTCCATTGATTAGATTTGAAAACTTGTTTTTGAACTTGCTTGAAGTATCTTTTTATGGAACATAGAAAAGAGCTTGAACAAATACCAAGTGAGATTTGAGTTTTAATTGTGTGGTTGCATATTTTCAATCACAATTTTTGTTCTTGTGTGTAAACTCCTTTTATGATTGTGATCTTAGATTTGCTTTAGTCTATATGTCCTATGTTTGATGTTTTGAATTGCATTTAGTATGATTTAGGCCATTGTTGAAATTAAACTCACTTAACCCATATGGCCAACCCTTATATCTACCTTTGTAACTATTTTTGAGCCTCTTAATTTTCCTTTGTTCTAATTTTAAGCACATCATTTGCCCTAAGCGAAAAACCAATAATGTCCATGTATTGTATCTTTGATTAGCTTGGGTTTGAGTGTGTGTGCTATTCAAGTGTGGGGAGGATTTGTGGAAAACATTGGTAGAAAGTTAGTTTGGGTTTTCATTATGAAATATGAAAAAATGGGTAAACACTCATGCATTCTATACTTGAAACATATGCATCTCTTTTTTATGTTAAGTTAAAAAAAATAATAATAATAATAAATAGAAAAAAAAAAAGAAAAAAAGAAAAAAAATGATAATAAGAATGTAAATAAGCGATGCATATGTGGATGAATTGAAAAGAAGGATGCAGGAGTGAAAGTGAGAAAGAGGATAAATGGGTAGTTAGGTTGTTTTGTTATGTACATAGGTTGATATAGGATTAGGTGGGATACTTGAGCTAATCAAAGATCCAATCTATTAGCCCAGTTAACCATATTAATACTACCCTTACCCTAGCCCCATTACAACCCTCTAAAGACCTCATGATATTTGCATTCATGCATCAAATATTAGTTGATTGTTAGATGACTTGCAAATCTTTGAGAAACATGATTAAATGAGGATTGAGTGATTAAGCCCTAAACACTAAGCGATTAGAGTGTAAACACATCCGGTGAAGGTTTCAATTGCTCAATTCTATGTTTCCATTGCTTATCTTGTATCTTCTTGCAAGTTGTTGAACTTAATTTTGAAAATTTCAAATCAAATCTTTGGACATTGATCATATTGCTATATTTGCTTTGTCTTGGTCCTAAGTTCCTACTTTGGATTGATTGGGATTCTTTTGTTTGTCTTTTGCCAAACTCAATAGGAACCATAGTGTATATATAGATAGATAGTATTTAATATGGTTTCATGCATGTAGGTAGTTGCATTGAATAAATCATTCACCCCTTCATTCATCTCCTTTAGTTGTGTTTAGCATGAGGACATGCTATTGTTTAAGTGTGGGGGAATTGATGAGTCCATATTTTACGATATATTTTGGTTTGATTTGAGTAGATTTCATCACATAAACCCACATTTATTCATCTAAATAGTATGCTTTTGTGTTCTCTCCCTTAATTGTGCCTAAATGTGAAAACATACTATTTTGTGCTTATTTTAATTACTTTTATTCCACTTTTATGCCATTTGATGCCATGACATATTTGTTGAGTGATTTTAGGTCCTAAAGGTGAGTTTGGCAAGGCAAAAGTGGAAGGAAGCATGTACAAAGAGAGAAAACATGAAGAAAACAAAGGAGAAGCACACATTGGAGTGTGCGTGTGCACAACCACCTGTGCGTACGCACAAAAGCCACAAAACCATGTGTGCGAGCGCATGATATCCTGTGCACGTGCACAAGAAGAAAATCAGCATGTGTGCGTACGCACACACCTGTGCGTCCGCACACGTCCCAACGCATGACTCATTTATTACAAATCGCGGAGGCAATTTTTGGGCCTGCAGAGCCCAATTTTGGGACTTTCTGAAACTGATTGGGTGCTATATGAAGGAAGGCCTCACTCCATGTGAAGGGGCGGAGAAATTAGGGTTAGATTAGCATTATATAGGTTGTTTTCTAGAGAGAGAAGCTCCCCCCTCTCTCTAGAATTAGGGTTTGTCAATTTAATTTCTTGTAATTTCTACTTTTAATTCTTGTGTTTATTTACTTTTCCTTGTCATTTATTGTTATAGCTTCTTTGTTCTTCTTCATTTCTCTTGTCATTTCCTTTATTTTGTCAATTTTCCATTTTATGAACACTCTTGTATTTCTTTAATTTCAATTAATGCACTTTATGTTTTATGTTCATTTATTTCTTTTCTTAGTTGTTGTTATGATTTCTTGCTTTTGGTAGTTAGAATTTATTTTTAATGCATTTTAATATTATTTTATTTTCACACACACCAAGTGTTTGATAAAATAATTGGCTTAGTTTTCACTTAGTTTTTCTCCACTCTTGGCTTGAAATTGTTGACTTTGGTGTCCCTTGAATCATTGATATCCATTCTTGTTTGATATATTAGAGTAGTTAGTTGATTTGGTCTCCTTTGACTCTATGTGACCCCTTAGTGTTGACATAGGACTTAGGGATTGAAATTAACTATGCCTATTTGACTTATCTTCGATGTAAGGTTGACTAAGTAGGATTAACTCTTCATAATCATCATGTGTTTGTGGTCAATGGCTAGGATATGTAACCTTAGCTCTCAATTGCTTGCTAAGAGGTTTTCTTGCACTTTAAGTTTCCTTTCCTTGTATTTAATTGCTTTGACTTTTATTGCTTTGACTTTTAATTCCTTGCATGTCTATTTTATTGCTTTGATATTTAATTTCTTGCATGTTTAGTTTTCACACTCTTGGTTGAGAAATTGGGTGTTTGGGTGGAATTGAGTTGCGGATGTCCATTCCGCATTGTGTGAGAACGGTTAATTGGTTTGGTTTCCATTGATGCTAGTCTTTCACTAAGTAATTAGTGAGTTAACTTGGACTTATGGATTGAGATCAATTACGCCTTTTTACTAATTCTCAAGGAGGATTGACTGATTTGGATTGATTCCACACAATTGCCATGTTTGTGGCCCATAACTAGGATAGGAATCCTAGATCACCCAATTCTTGCCAAGAGTTGCCATTTACATTCCTTGCATGCTCATTTACTTTCTTGCTATTTACATTTCTTGATCTTTTGCTTTCATCTCCAATCCCCCGTGCTCTCTCATAGCCAATAATTGTACACTTAATTGTAACTCCTAGGGAAGAATGACCTGGGAGTTAAATACTCTCGGTTAATAATATTTGTTTTGTATTGTAACTATCTTTAGGAATTAAATTTGATGTTGGGAGTTAGTTGTTGATTTGGCTATACTTACAATGAAGTGATCCTATTTTGAGAGAAAATCCGAATCAACACCAATTCTCAACTCATCAGTTTCCCACCTAGCACTTTTATTTATTGTCCTTAAGTTGGACATTTGGTGGGGTTCTTGTTATGGTGGCTTATGCTCGAATCCTTCCTTGAATCCCTACCAATGTTTGCACTTTCAGTAGTCTCCGGGGTCCCAAACGAGATGCACAAGGCCTTCAAGGAAGCTTAAGCAAGTGATAAGGCCCCAAAGTTGATGATTGTCTATGTATATTCCGGGGTCCCATACTTTGTTTGTCAACCCCCTTTCTTCTTGATCTTCATGCTTCCAATTGGGTGACAAACTTATTAAATTCTCCTTGTAACTCCTACTCATCATCTAGGTCCCTTTAATTGAGCTTCACTCCAACCATGAATCCTAAAATTTGAGCTTCCTTCCACTATGCACCTTGATTCTTGTTGCCAACCAACACCCAACTCTTTTCTACTTTCTAACCGACACATAGCTCTAAGTTGACCATCTGTTTCTAACAATACATATTTATATGGGCCAAGAAAATTAAAGGAAGAGATGGTTACCCATTCAACTTGTAATTTGGATGGTGACTTAGCAAGGAAGATATCCAATAGTCTTGACATTGTAGGCTCCACTTCCTTTGACTCTTCCTTGATGACTTCCATCTTGTGACAACTTTCTTCAAATTTCTCTTGTTTGCTAACTTCTTCCAACTCTTTCTCATTAATCACAATAGGTATTGGAGTTTGTGCACATTCCTCCTCAACATCAGTTTCACTTTCAATAGAAAAAGCTTCAACAAGATCACCATTGTCACTTGATGTAGAGTTGTCTTCAAAGATGGAACTCCCTTCTTGTTCAACCACCCCTAGATCTCATTTAACTTCTTCTTCTTCAACAATCTCCATCCCTTCAACTTGTTGCAAAACACACTCCATTTCCTTGTTCTCAAGTTGAGACTATAAAATCTCCCTCATACTTCTCTCCTCGGTTGCTTCTCCACAATCATCCGTGGTCAAGTTTTTCTTATGGTATGAATCCCATGAGTCCAACTTTTGACAGATGGTTGCTTGAAGCTGATCTATTGCTTCCTTGAGATGATTCTTTTGCTCTTGTTCCACTTCGCTAACATAAGTAGGATCATATTGCTCTTGGATTGATGGACATGGATATTCTTCCATGGAGGGTTGTGATGGAAAGGAGAATTCATCATGTAGTTGGAAAGGAGGTTCATCAAAGCTTGGAGGTTAGAATGTATTTTGGTTGTTGGTAGAAGATAGAGGTATACAAAATATAAGCTCTTGGAAGGCGGAGGTGAAACTGGTGAGTGCGGTTTGCAGCTCTTCTTGCTCTTGAGGAATGATACCAAGTGTATCATCCATAGGGTAGTGATGTTGAAGTGGTGGTGGTTCCATGGGTGCTTGTTCATAATAATTACACGTGTGTGCATATGGAAGATATGGGTTAGGATTGTGTGGAGGTGATTGATGAAAATAGGATGTGGATTGAGAATATGGTGGTTGGAGTGATGGTGTTTGAGGACTATATTGAGAGTATGGTGCATGGAATGATGGTGGTTGAGTGGTATAATCATGATAAGAACCATCATATCCATTGGAATGATGTGCATTATAGGAGAGATTGTAATCATAGTAGCTTGATTGAGGAGGTTGCCATGGTGAGTGCTCAGATGGATGTGGCTCCCTTCTCAAGAATTCTTCCCTCCCATAATGTGAGCCATCATTAAAATTTTCAGTACCTACAACATAGTCACAACCATATCCAAAACCACAAGGATGAGAATTCATATGAAAAAGAGGAAATCAAAATAAAAATATCAAAGACATAAGGAAAGAGTAAACTCCTAATTACAAGCAAGACCTAGAAATAACCAAAATGTAAGATATTCACACTATGAACATATTCACAATAGCCAATAACATAACACCATTGCAACTCTCCGGCAACGGTGCCAAAAATTTGACGGAGAAAAATTGTCGGTAAAGAATTTCACAAAAGAAATAGTTGCGTTGCAAGTATAGTTCTAAACCAACAATGAATCCTCACATCAAAGTTTAAAATGGTTGTCACTAGTTCAACCCCAATAAAATAACCGAGAGTATTAATCTCGAGTCGTTCTCCCTAGGAGTTACAATGAAGTACTTTATTATTGGCTATGAAGAGATGTTTTGGGGTTTTTGTAATAAGGAACAAGAAATATAAATAACAAAAAGAAATAAGCTAACAACTAATAAAGCTCTTGGCAAGGAATGAGAATTAGAAGTCCTATTCTCATTATCATCCTCAATTTGACAAGAATTGTCCATTGCTCCCACTTATTTAACCGCTAACTATGAAGGAAAGTCAAGTGGATGGAATTGGCTCTTGTCCAAAAGTCCTAGTCAAATCATAGTGAAAGACCAGCTTTAGTGGCATTCAAGTCAACTAGCAACTTCCAATTATCAATCAACAAAAGAGTTTGATAACTCAAGTGTCTCTAATTACTCAACCCAAGCCAAGTGGAGAGAAATCTAGCTCATAACTAAAAGAAATATTTCATCAAACACCTAGTGGGCATAAACATAAAGCATGGTAAATTGCAAGAAATAATAAAAGCCATAACTATCAAAAATAAGAAACCAACAATAGCAAGTAAAGTAAGCACCAAAAGACATGGAAATATAAAATTGCATTCAAAGGGAATGGAAAACAACAAAAGAGTTCCAAAACTAAATTGACAAAATAATAAAATTAACAAGAGAAGTAGAATGAACTAAAGTGCTAGAACAATAAAAATGTAAAGGAAAACTAAATTGAAGGAAGATTGAAATCTAAATCTAAGAAGAAATGGAGATGAAAACCCTAAAATCTAGAGAGAGGAGAGAGCCTCTCTCTCTCTCTAGAACTCTACATCTAACTCAACTAAAGTGTGTGAATGGTGATCCCCCCCATCCTTCTTCACTCCTAGCCTCTTATCTGCATACTGGGCTCGAAACTGGGCCAAAAGTCCGCTCAGAAATCACCTCCAGTGATTTCTCTTTAATGAGGCACGTGCCGCTCGTCACGCGTATGCGTCGGCCACGCGTACGCGTCGCTTGGAAAATGCATTGGTCATGCATACGCGTCTTGTCACGCGTATGCGTCACTCTAAGTATTGTGTGATCACGCGCATGCGTTGTCCATGCGTGCGCGTCGGCATCAGCTTCTCAAATCTTCATTTTCTTGTGTTCCTTTCACTTTTGTATGCTTCCTTTCTATCCTCTAAGCCATTCATGCCTTATATATCCTGAATCACTTAACAAACATATAACGGCATCGAATGGTAATAAGAGAGGATTAAGAATTAGTGATTTTAAGGCCTTGGAAGCATGCTTTCATTCACAACACAAAATTAGAAAGGAATCTAAAAACCATGCAAATTGTATGAATAAGTGTGAGAATAGTTGACAAAATTCACTAATTTAAGCACAATATGAACCCTAAAAATGGGGTTTATCAACCTCCCCACACTTAAACAATAGCATGTTCTCATGCTAAGCTCAAGAGAAGCTATTAAAGGGATGAAGAGGGATGGTAGGATTTATTAAATGCAATCATGCAATGCAACCTATCTATATGAATGCAACTAAATGTTTCTACCTACTTGGTTAAAAGTAAATCAATCTCTAAGAACATATATAAGCAAGTAGGGCTAAGATAGTATGATAACTCATGAATTTCACTAATTCAAATTTCAAAATGAAGTACAAATAGACTTGCAAGAAGAAAGCTTATGAAAGCCGAGAACAAGGAATTGAGCATCGAACCCTCACCGGAAGTGTTTGCACTCTATCCTCTCTAGTGTTTGAGGGTCGATTCTCTCAATTCTCTACTAATCTTGCTTTCTAAGGCTTGTTCTTCTTCTAACAATCAACATATGTTTAATGCATGAATACATATACCAAGAGGTCTTTCCAAGGGTTGTAATGGGGTTAGGGTGAAGGTAGGATTGTATTTGGTCAAGTGGACTAAAATTGAATCCTTGATTAACCTAAACTCCCCACCTAACCTAAAACAATCCATGTAATTAAAAGTACAAAACCTAACTACCTATTGACTATCTTTTGCCACATGTTCATGCATCCCAAATTTGAGTACAATACATATGCATTGCTATCACCACTTACTTTGGGGCATTTTGTCCCCTTTTTATTGCTATCTTATTTTCTTTTTTTTTCTTCTTTTTATTATTTTTTTCTATTTGCTTTTATTTTTCTTTTATTCTTGTCGTGGGTACTATATATGAGAGATCAATGCATATGCTTAAGACATTGAATGTATGAACATGCGCCCAACTCTTTTTCACATTTTTTATAAAAAGTATAACATACCCAATTCCCAAACCAAATGTTCCCCACCCTTAAATCATGTACACTCTTCTCACTGTCTAAGCTAACCAAGGATTCAAATTAGGGACATCCATTATTTTTTTTCGCTTAGAGTTAGTGGTGTGCTAAAATAAAGAACAAATGGGGTTAGATAGGCTCAACATTGGTTTGCAAGGGTTGATGAAAGGGTAAGGCCATATGGGTATGTGAGCTTAGTGAAACAAAGGCCTCAATTATATATATGCACGCATACACCAAACAATGGAAAGATAGAATCAAGCAAGACAAAGATTACAATCTTAGAGAGAACAACACACACCGAAACAAAATATATTGGTTGATAAGATACAACCAATCAATGATGCTCAAAATCTCACAAGGTTGTGTGTTCTAGCTCTAAAGCCATGTTCCAAAATACATTCTTCAAGCAAGTTCAACAAAATTTTTTTTTTCAAATTAGTGAAATGTCCTAAAAGAATTTCTTGGAAAAGAAATCATCGCTTCAACCAAGTAGTCCTAGCATAAAAAAGAAGTGGTAAAATATGTACACATTCTAACTATTATGCAACCTAACATGCAAATGCAACAACTAACTAACAAAGAAAATAAAAAATTAATGTTGAAGAAGAAAATTATTACCCACGGAAGTCGGTATCCCTACACTTAAAGATTGCACCGTCCTCGGTGCATACAAAGATAAGCAAGGTGGATGGGTTGCTACAACTGATGAGTTTCTTCAAATTATTGTGCGGATGGACTTGTTTGTGCCCTATTTGAAAGCTTTTTTCCTGTCCCTTCTTGGTGACCAGCCTAAAAGGAGAAAAAAAAGAAAATTAAGCCCACAACAAAGATATCAAAGCAAATAGAACATAGGCGGGGGCTACTGCCAAATAAGAGTAAAGTTCTCAACTACATGGTAGCTACAACATGTGAGTGAGAAAGCAATATAAGTAAAGGGCATATTAACTAATACTTGATGCAAGAGTAAAATCAAAGTACAAGTAAATGATATAAAGAAAACACTCGGAAGCATCAAGTTCAAATAGGAAAGAGTCATAAAAGACAATATGAGTACATATCAATGCACAAAGGATACAAGAGTCATCAAAGATTAAGCATTGACCTAAAAATTTCATCACCCAACAATATCAAACAAGTCAAGAAGCACCAAAAGAATCTAAGAAATTTCTCAACAATTGAGTAGGAAAGTTCAACACCAATGTTAAAATAAAAAATGAAGAAAAGAAAATAAGAAGTTATAAAAAAACAAAATTAAAATGCAATGAATGAAAATGAACAAATGCAACATACCAAAGAAAATGAAAAATAAGAAAAATGAGAATTGGAATTTTGAAGAAAGTGAGAATAAGAAGGTAAGAAAGGAAGAAGAAAGAAAAAAAAGAAGTAAGAATAAGAAAACAGGGCATGTGACGCGTAAGCATCGACCACGCGTACGCGTGGATTACAGAAAATAGAGACGACGCGTACGCGTCAGTCACGCGTACGCGTGGGCGTCAATTATGCTATTCGCACAAAGGCAGCACCACTCCAGCGTAACTCTCTGGTTTTTGTACCAGGAGTTTCAGTATGGCATACGATGCGTGCGTGTCGGCCACGCTTATGCGTGGCGCGCCTTTTTTTTTATAGAAGAATAAAACAGAAACAGGGTACTCTCCTATTCTATATACATTCTAAAGCAACCAAAATTCAAATTTAACAAAAATCTTTTAATTTTTTAAAAAATTTTCAAAGGCAAAACAAACAAAATTTGCACTTCAAGCAAAATGCAATTCAATACAAAGGTGCAATTTAAACAAACTAACAACCAAAGTATTAAAATAAGAATATTCAAAGAAGAAAACTACCTACAACGGCAACTCAAATCATTCGTTGATTATATATACAAGAGAATGGAAAGAGATTACCGTGGTGGGGTGTCTCCCACCTAGCACTTTTATTTATTGTCCTTAAGTTGGACATTTGGTGGGGTTCTTGTTATGGTGGCTCATGCTTGAATCCTTCCTTGAATCCCCACCAATGTTTGCACTTCCAATAGCCTCCGGGGTCCCAAACGAGGCGCACAAGGCCTTCAAGGAAGCTTAAGCAAGTGATAAGTCCCCAAAGTTGATGATTGTCTATGTATATTCTGGGGTCCCATACTTTGTTTGTCAACCCCCTTTCTTCTTGATCTTCATGCTTCCAATTGGGTGACAAACTTATTGAATTCTCCTTATAACTCCTACTCATCATCCTAGATCCCTTGAATTGAGCTTCAATCCAACTATGAATCCTAAAATTTGAGCTTCCTTCCACTATGCACCTTGATTCTTGTTGCCAACCAACACCCAACTCTTTTCTACTTTTTAACCCACACATAGCTCTAAGTTGACCATCCGTTTCTAACAATTCATATTGATATGGGCCAAGAAAATTCAAGGAAGAGATTGTTACCCATTCAACTTGTAATTTGGATGGTGACTTAGCAAGGAAGATATCCAATAGTCTTTGACTCTTCCTTGATGACTTTCATCTTGTGACAACTTTCTTCAATTTCCTCTTGTTTGCTAACTTCTTCCAACTCTTTCTCATTAATCACAATATGTATTGGAGATTGTGCACATTCCTCCTCAACATCGGTTTCACTTTCAATGGAAAAAGCTTCAACATGATCACCATTGTCACTTGATGTAGAGTTGTCTTCAATGATGGAACTCCCCTCTTGTTCAACCTCCCCTAGATCTCCGTCAACTTCTTCTTCTTCAATAATCTCCATCCCTTCCACTTGTTGCAAAACACACTCCATTTTCTTGTTCTCAAGTTGAGACTCTAAAATCTTCATCATACTCCTTTCTTCGGTTGCTTCTCCACAATCATCCGTGGTCATGTTTTGCTTGTGGTATGAATTTCATGAGTCCAACTTTTGACGGATGGTTGCTTGAAGCCGATCCATTGCTTCATTGAGACGATCCTTTTGCTCTTGTTCCACTTCGCTAACATAAGTAGGATCATATTGCTCTTGGATTGATGGAAATGGATATTCTTCCATGGAGGGTTGTGATGGAAAGGAGAATTCATCATGTAGTTGGAAAGGAGGTTCATCAAATCTTGAAGGTTGGAAGGTATTTTGGTTGTTGGTAGAAGATAGAGGTATACGGAATATAAGCTCTTGGAAGGCGGAGGTGAAACTGGTGAGTGCGGTTTGGAGCTCTTCTTGCTCTTGAGGAATGATACCAAGTGTATCATCCATAGGGTAGTGATTTTGAAGTGGTGGTGGTTCCATGGGTGCTTGTTCATAATGATTACACGTGTGTGCATATGGAGGATATGAGTTAGGATTGTGTGGAGGTGATTGATGGAAATAGGATGTGGATTGAGAATATGGTGTTTGGAGTGATGGTGTTTGAGGACTATGTTGAGAGTATGGTGCATGGATGATGGTGGTTGAGTGGTATAATCATGATAAGAACCATCATATCCATTGGAATGATGTGCATTATAGGAGGGGTTGCAATCATAGTAGCTTGATTGAGGAGGTTGCCATGGTGAGTGCTCATATGGATGTGGCTCCCTTCTCGAGAATTCTTCCCTCCCATAATGTGAGCCATCATTAAAATTTTCAGTACCTACAACATAGTCTCAACCATATCCAAAACCACAAGGATGAGAATTCATATGGAAAAGAGGAAATCAAAACAAAAATATCAAAGATGTAAAGAAAGAGTAAACTCCTAATTACAAGCAATACCTAGAAATAACCAAAATGTAAGATGTTCACACTATGAACATATTCACAATAGCCAATAACATAACACCATTGCAACCCTCCGGCAACGTCGCCAAAAATTTGACGGAGGAAAATTGTCGGTAAAGAATTGCACAAAAAAAATAGTTGCGTTGCAAGTATAGTTCTAAACCAACAATGAATCCTCACATCAAAGTTTAAAATGGTTGTCACTAGTTCAACCCTAATAAAATAACCGAAAGTATTAATCTCGGGTCGTTCTCCCTAGGAATTACAATGAAGTGCTTTATTATTGGCTATGAAGGGATGTTTTGGGTTTTTTGTAATAAGGAACAAGAAATATAAATAACAAAAAGAAATAAGCTAACAACTAAGAAAGCTCTTGGCAAGGAATGAGAATTGGAAGTCCTATCCTCATTATCATCCTCAATTGTGACAAGAATTGTCCATTGCTCCCACTTATTTAACCTCTAACTATGAAGGAAAGTCAAGTGGATGGAATTGGCTCTTGTCCACAAGTCCTAGTCAAATCATACTGAAAGACTAGCTTTAGTGGCATTCAAGTCAACTAGCAACTTCCAATTATCAATCAACAAAAGAGTTTGATAACTCAAGAGTCTCCAATTACTCAACCCAAGACAAGAGGAGAGAAATCTAGCTCATAACTAAAAGAAACATTTCATCAAACACCTAGTGGGCATCCCGTATTCAAAATCTATAGGATATGCGTACGGGAAAGTAAAATCCTTTCTTTTCTGTTTTTTTAGAACCTCAGTGTTTAGAAATGATTGAGTTTTAGACTCCCTCAAGGATTAGTTGGCAAGTTATAGAGGTAGCCCACGCAATCCACAACCAAGAAAAGCCACTCAAGGGCAGAGGGATCTTGCTCGTCAACGTCCGTTGCCGATCCGGTCATCAATCTCGGAGTTATCAACATCTGCTTTTCTTCGGGACAAGAATGGTTCTATCCTGGCAGTGAGCTTCTCGTACCTGTCGTCCAATCCATTAGCATCCAGAAACATAAAGCATGGTAAATTGCAAGAAATAATAAAAGCTATAACTATCAAAAACAAGAAACCAACAATAGCAAGTAAAGTAAGCATCAAAAGACATGGAAATATAAAATTGCTTCATAAGCTCTAGCTTGTTGTAAACGCTGCCTCAATGTCCTTTCAATCTCAAGATCAAAGTCTAAAAGGGGTTCTTTGTTCCTATTTCTACTCATAAACAACAGAAAATAAAGAGAAGGTGGGAATTTCGATGTTAGAGTGCAGAGAATTCCCAGTGAGGTATCCTATGTAAAAGAGATAAAATAAGATAAACTAAACAAATAACAATAAAATTTTGAAAATCAATAAAGAAAAAATAGACCACTAAAAATCGAAAATAATGAAAAGAAAAATAATAAAAATAAAATAAAATAAGATCACTAGAGGGACACCAAACTTAATTTTAGAAATTATGAAAAAATAATTAAGACTATATGCAAAAATTTAAAGAAATAAATTAAGCAAAATTAAAGCAAAAATGCCTAGTCTAAGCAATCAAATGACAAGTAGTTGTCAATCATAGTCAATCTCCGGTAACGGCGCCAAATACTTGGTGCGGAATTTAAAGTCCACAAACTAACCGGCAAGTGCACCGGGTCGTACCAAGTAATACCTCAAGTGAGTGAGGGTCGATCCCACGAGGATTATGGACTGAGCAACGGTAGTCGAATGAATTACTTAGTCAGGCAAGCAGAAATTGCTGTTTTGAGAGTTGTAATTTGCATCAAATAGAAATTCAGAGGGTAAGAAAGCAAACAGTGAAATTGGTGTGAAATATATGTAAGAAAGCAGTTAAGATTTCGGAGTTATTTATTCTTCCGAATTAAGTTTTTTTACTAACTATTTCAATTATGCAAGATTCATTTCATGGCAAACTGTAATTGACTAAACCCTAATTCCTTAGTGATTAGTCTCCTCTAACCTAATCAACCGCCAATTCCTTGGTCACTTAATATAGATTAGAGGGTTAGGTTCAATTCTAGTTTATTGGCCACAAAAACCCTAATTACCCAAATATAAGAGGATTTATGTCACGTATCTCGTTAAGTCTAAGTAGTTAGCAATTTAGGAGGAATTTAGTTTCAAGCTAGTATTCAAGTGTGATAACTTTTCCAAGAATCACAAGAATTCGTATAGAATAAGGGTTGTTCTTCCGATATACCCAAATTCATGAGATGAAGAATAAAAGTAATCTTTAAAATTGAATTAATACATTAATTAAAATAGAATAATAATAGTCTTAATCCGTAGAAAATAACAGAGCTCCTAACTTTAACCAAGGAGGTTTAGTGGCTCATGACTGAGAGAGAAAACTAGGGTTTTGAAAAGTGTAACTGCGTAAGAGAGAAGATCCCCAGAAGGGCTGAATATTTTTCCTTTTATATCTAACCTAATTTGATTTGAAACTAAAATAAAAAAAAATAAATTCTAAACCTAAAATATTTTTTTGTAATTAAAAATAACTAAAATAAAATAAAATGGATTAATATTAAAAGCTAAATCCAACTAAAGATGCTCCTTTGGTGAGGTGTGAATTCGGATCTTTGGCGCTAAACGCTAGGCTTGGCGTTTAGCGCCCCAATGGGCAGAAGCTCCTCTTTCATTCTGAGTTGCTGGCATTAAACGCCAGCATGGACAGCTTCCTAACTCTTCTCTTTTCTTGCACACGAACTCTGCCAAACTTATCCGAACTTCACCTAAAACAATTAAAACACCAAAGCAACTCAAAGTAGAATCCAAAGAGGTTTCAAACACTAAAATAAGATAAAAACTTATCAAATTCTAACTTAAAATAATAGAAAATAAAGGAAAGATGCTCACGCATTGATGAGAGGACTTTTGTGTGGTTTAGAATTTACAAATGAAGTCTCGTTGCAATATAGTTTCTAAACCAACAAATAATCCTTTCATACAAACATTTGTTTGTCACAAGTACAAACCCCTAAAAACTATAAACCGAAGTATTTAAACCTCGGGTCGTTCTCCCTAGGAATTACAATGAAGTGTCTTGTTATTGGTTATGAGGTATTTTGGGGTTTTTGGATAAGAAACATGAAAAGTAAATGAAAATGAAATTCAAATAACAAAAAGGCCTTGGCAAGGTTTGGTGGTCAAGGATCTCTATCCTAATCACTAACCACAACATGAGAATTGGCAAGGATCAATCCCACTAAGTCAAACCCTAACTAATAGTAGAAAAAAGTCAAGTGAACTATATCAATCCAAGTCCATAAGTCCTAGTTCTCCACCAAATCAATTAGTGAGATCTAGAGTTAATGGCTCCCAATCGTCAATCACTTGGACATTAGTAACTCAAGAGTTCCTAAGTTACCTTCCCAAGCCAAGAGCACTAAAATCTACTCTAAAATCCAACCAAGCATTTCATCAAACACTTGGAAGGCACAAAATAAAAGCATAGTAAAATTGCAAGAATTAAAGGAATCTACAACTACAAAAGTAAGAGATTAACAATAGAAAGGCAAAACAATAGAAAAGTGAACTCATAACAAGAAGAAGCATTTTAACAAACACATAGAAGGCAATAAAAGTGAACAACATGAATTGCAAGAATTAAAGAGAGATCTAACTAGAATAGCAAGAGATCAACAATAGAAAAGGAAAACAATTATGAAACAACAAAGAACTTACCAATTGCATTGAAGAAGAAATGTAGATCTACAAAAGAATGTTTATAAACTACAACTAACAATACAAAGGAATTACAAGAGAAGAAGAATTCTACAACTACAAGAGAACAATTAAGGAAAGAAAAGGAAAATTAGAAGAGAGAAGAAGAGCTAGATCTAGATCTAAAACCTAATCCTAATTCTAGAGAGAAGTGAGAGCTTCTCTCTCTAGAAACTAACTAAAAGCATGTGAAAACTAAAATAAAAGTAAACTAATGACTAGATGTCTCATCCCTCTTCAATCCTTGGGTTAAATAGCATTAGAAATGAGTTGGATTGGGCCCACAAGGCTTTAGAATTCGCTGGCCACTAATTTGCTTTTAATGAATCACGTGCAAATCGGCGTGTACGCGTACATGCCACGTGCCCGCCCCCTAACCGTGATGCAGCTATGGCAAATCTTATATTATTTCGAAACCCCAGATGTTAGCTTTCCAACGCAACTAGAACCGCATCATTTGGACCTCTGTAGCTCAAGTTATGGTCGATTAAGTGCGAAGAGGTCTGCTTGACAGCTTTTGTGATTCCTTCATTTCTTCATGAGTTCTCCATTTTTACATGCTTTTCCTTCATTCCCTTGATCCAATCTTTTCCTCCTAAATCTGAAATCACTTAAAAAACATATCAAGGCATCTAATGGAATCAAGGTGAATCAAGATTAAACAATTAAGGACCTAAAAAGCATGTTTTCACTCTTAAGCAGAATTAGAGGAAAATTTACAAAACCATGCTATTTCATTGGATAAATGGGAGAAAGGTTGACAAAACCCTCTAAATTCAACACAAGATAAACCATAAATATGGGGTTTATCACGCATCTATTATCGACGAATTTTTTCAACGGTATTTTTCGCACACTATTACCATCAGATTATTCCTATGGTAAATCCGACAATAATGCCATTTTAAAAAAATGAAATAAATGGTAAATTTTAACTTTAAATTTAAATTTATTTTTTACACAATTAATTGTCAATTCATAAATAATGAAAAGCTTTTATTTAAAATAATAATATAATATTCAAATAAATTAAAAGTCAAGTACATCAAATATATACAATAAAACAATAAAACAAAACACTAATAACTACAGATCCAGGTAATCCTTGTCATCCTTGTCGTCATCGATCCCGTGGCCTTGAGTCGGCGGTGTAGAAAGCGGTGATGTCCGTGTGCCACCAGCATAACCACTGCCACCAACAGGGTTGATGCCAGCAGCGCACATCTGGGCCTGGTACACCTCCATCTGAGCCTCCATACGCTGAAGCGCTCCAACGAATCCCTCCACTCTAGCCTGAGCTCATCTGTAGATGTTACGCACGTGAGGATCTTTTGATACGTCTTCCAATAATTGTTCAACTCCTGAGCCTGCTGGTGAAGGCTGCATTGGAGCTCCTGCACTTGCAGCCTCAAAAACACACTTTCCTCAGGCTTGATGGCTCGACTGGTGGTAGAGCCTGATAACGGCCTCAACGTGGAGGTGCAAAGACTGCTGGCGAAGAATGACCCCAGCCCTTATACACGGTTCTTGTACAGCCCTGAGGTGATCTCGTACCAAACCACATCAGGATCGACGACTGAAGCTGCAAAGCCATCGACAGCATCCTCCCCACTTTGCTGAGACTACTGAGTTGCGGCCTCTAGTCTTTGTGTGTAGGACTCTTATGTAACACAAGTTATTGTGATTAGTACGATAGATATACAGTTAGTCTCTAATAATTTTATAGCAGAAGATCAGATGTATGTTAACTCACATAATGGTTCTGAGACAACTGATTAGCAAATCTCACTTTTTTCTCCTTCAACATGTGGATGTACTTGAATGTCTTCACCAATGTCACCTCGCAATCCAATGACTTCGACTGCACATGTTGCATGAAGCAATATGATTAGGATGCATATTAATGATATGCAAAAGAATATAACTAAGTTATTAACAAAATTAAAGTTACTACAAACCAACCTGGCTTTAGTCTTCATGAAGGTCGCTGAGCCGCCATTATACTTGGACGACTTGGCCGATGCCCTATTAGCTCTGTTGGTGAGATGTCGATGCCTGAACCCCTCAGTGGTCACCCAATGAACTAATAGAGCCTTCTTTATTTTCGGTTGGAGCTAGATTGTCAGGTAGTCCTGCCCCTCACGAACATCCTCCAACATTTGATAGAGCCGCCGACCCATTCTATGGTCGAAGATCTTCCTGATGTTAAGATTGTGCTCAGCGTCCCATATAAAGTGCAGCTATAACAAAGAAACTTTAAAATTAGTTAAGCAAGATAGAAGATATAAACTAGCTAAAACTATTTGAAACTAAAAAAAAATTACCGTCCATTTCTAAAACCATCGCTCCTTGGTCTCAGTGGGGATCTTTTTGTAGCTGGGTCAGGGATGGTCGTACATCAGCTTGATGACATTCGTTATCTCCTGAGTACATGCATTGTTTTTTGGCACAAACCTAACAACAACCCACAAACAAAACAATATGGCATAACTATAATCGGGCAACCAAATAAACCTAAATCCACTAAGCAGGAATCAATTTTCAGAAACTTTCAGCAATAACTATAATCAGTAAATAGGAAACACTAACAGGAAACCAAAAAACCTAAATCTACCAAGCAGGAATCAAGTTTCATGAACTTTCAGCAATAACCATAATCAGTAAACAGAAAAAACTAATCAAGCAACCAAATAAACCTAAATCCACTAAGTAGAAATCAATTTTTAGAAACTTTTAACAATAACTATAATCAGCAAAGAAAAAAATTTCTAACCATTCATTCAAACCTAAATCTACTAAACTAGAATAAATTTTCAGGTACTTTCAGCAATAACCATAAACAGAAAATATATAAGACTCAAAGTGATACCTACCCCGTGCCGCCATCTGGCCAAATGGTCAACTATACAATGGAAGGTGGTGGAGGGGCATCAGCTGCCTCACTTCCGTGGATGGAATCCGGGGCTATGGCATTCGTCACTAGAGGCGGCATCGCTGTGGCTGCGGGCTACTGAGTGGTAGGATGCGGGGTTGTCACCGTAGACGGGGGAGGACCATGATGAACGGCTGGTCTACTAAACCCCGCAACCTATGACGTCACCAAGGTAGTCGAAGTAGAGGAAGAGGATCTAGAATTTTTTGGGGTATTGGAAGAAATCCTCCCTTTACCACGACCTCGACCATAACCAGTAGCCTAATCCGTAGCACCTCTATCTGTCGTCATATCTGCAAATAGCATACCAATTAACAGAAATTCAGCACAACAAATCAACAATAAATCATAACAATATCTAGTTAATTCTTATAACTAATACCACAACATTAAGTTCAACATTTGATGATGATGAGCAGATATTTTATACGCTTTTTGGCATCATTTTCATATAGTTTTTAGCATGTTTTGTTTAATTTTTATTAAGTTTTCAGATCTGACCTCCTTGCACTCGGAAGAGCTTTTTTGGAGCTACAGAAGTCCAAATAGAGCGTTCTCAACGGCTTTGGAAAGCTGACTGCCAGAGCTTTCCCACAATGTATAATAGTCCATAATTTGCTTCAGATTAGAAGGCCCAAAACTGGCGTCCAACGCCAGCCTCCTGTCCCCTTTCAGGCGTCCAGCGCCCAAGGAGAAGAGACTAGCGTCCAAACGCCCAAAGATGACCTCCTAGCCAGCGTTCAATGCCCTAGTGGCCTCCTAGCACATGGATCTCATCAAAGCTCAGCCCAAACACTCACCAAGTGGGCCCTAGAAGTGGATTTTAGCACTAAAAAGACTATTTTACCCTTTCTTATGTAATCCTTAGTTATTAGTTTAGTATTTAAAGAACTTTTACACCTCTCATTGAAGGGGGGATGCACACCATACTTCATTTACCACTATATTTTCTATCAGTATGAGTTTCTAAACCTTCTAAGTTGAGGGGAGGAGCCCTGCTGAGTTCTATGAATTAATAAAAGTGTTACTGTTTCTCTTCAATCCGTGTTTGATTCAATTCTAAGATGTATATTCGTTCTTCAACATGATGAATGGGATGATCCATGACAATTAGCTCTGTTCATCATACTAAGACCACATGCCTGACAACCACCCGTGTCTTCTTGGGTTCGTGTGAATACGTGTCTAGAAAGCATCGAACCGCCAGCTTGACTATACATCTCTTAGATGGCTAATCCACGACTTCGTTCGGGACTTCTTGAGACACCAGCTCAGCCGAGGTATGGGGAGATTAGCGTCTCTGTGGTAGAGGCTAGAACCCAAAGGCGCAACATTCTCTGATCCGGAAGATTCGACCTTGTCTGTGGCGTTTTGAGTAGGATCACCAAGGGAATAGACTGCTAGAGCTTCACCCCCGTTCAAATTGGATGACCGCGGACATACAGCAATTGATCTGAAGCAGGGGAGATTAATGACCGTAGCCATACAGTGTTAATCACATACAGTCTGCCATAGAAGAAATCATTCACAATTGAAGAAGACAGTAAGACCAGAGTTAATCCAGAAGGATAAAGCAACTCCAAGCCTTAACCATCTTCTTATTCTTATAATCAAACATTGTAATTCCATGTTCTAAATCAAACCAACTCTTCTATCCGCTTGACTAAGACCTGTAAGATAACCATAGCAAGCTTCAAACCACAATTCTCGTGGGATCGACCTTGACTCACTCAGGTATTACTTGGACGACCAAGTGCACTTGCTGGTTCAGTTGTACGAAGTGTGGGAAATCGTGCTACCAAGTTTTTGGTGTTATTGCCGTGGAATTGTTCGAGTTTGGACAACTGACGGATTATCTTGTTCCCTAGATCAGGTATTTTTTTTAAATTTTGTTTGAGTCTTTTATTTTTATTTTCTTCTTCTTTATTTTCAAAAAAAAAACCTTTTTCAAAAAAATTTTTCTTTTCTTTGTTTGATCTTTGTTTTTGGTTTGAGTCTTTTGTTTTTTATTCTTGTTGAAGTTTTCAAAATTTTTAAGCATTTCTTCATAAAAGTTTTCAAAAATAGTTTCTTTTGTTAAATCTTGTGTCAATCTTTAAGTTTGGTGCCTTCTTGTGTCTTTTCTTTGAAATTTTTGAAAATTTTGTTCTTGGTTTTCAAAATTTTTAAGTTTGGTGTCTTTTGCATGTTCTTGTGTTCTTTGAATTTTTTTTAGTTTTGTTGTTGGTGTTCTTCTTAATCTTCAAAGTGTTGTTATTTTTCTTTTTGTTTTAATCTTAAAAATTTTAAGTTTGGTGTCTTTTTAGTGTTTGTCTTCAAATTTTTTAAAACTTAGGGTCCTAGATCTAAAAATTTTAAGTTTTGTGTCTTTTATTTGTTTTTCTCTTTATTCATTAAATTCAAAAATAAAAAAATAAAATATCTTTTCTTATCTTTTAATTAATTTTCGAAAATTTTAAATAAAAATTCAGATTTTAATTTTCAAATTTTTCTCTTATCTTATCTTAGTTTTAAATTTCAAAATTCAAATATTTTCAAAATAAAAAATCTTATCTTTTTCAAAATCTTATCTTATCTTATTTCAAAATTCAAAATTTCAAAATTCAAATTTCAAATTCAAATTTCAAATTCAAATTTCAAATTTTAAAGTCAAATCTTTTTCAAAATCAAATTTCAAATCTTATCTTTCTTTTAAATCTTTTTCAAATCTTTTCTAATCTCAAAATTTAAAATCAAATCTTTTGTAAATCTTTTTAATTTCTTATCTTATCTTTTCTTATCTTTTCTAATTTTAAATTTTAAATTCAAATCTTTTTTAATCTTCTATCTTGTCTTAAATTCAAATCTTTTTAATTAATTAACTCCTATTTTTCGAAATAAATAAACAAATAAAATAAAACAAAAATATTTTAATTCTTGTTTATCTTTTCTATTTCCAATTCTTCTCCTATTTACTTCTATTTATTCGAACTTTTCTCCTCTCTCTTCTTCCATCTTCACTTTTCTATCTTCTTGTTCTTTCTTCACATCTCACTGGGAGCTTTCTATACTCAAATCAGACATAGAAGCTTCCTTTCTTTCTTTTCTTCTCTTCTTGTTTATGACCAAGAACAGGGATAAAGAACCTCTCTTTAATCTTAATCCTGAACCTGAAAGGACTTTAAGGAGGAGCTTACAACAAATTAAAGCACAACACTCCGTAAGAAACCTTTCAGAAAATTTTGAACAAGAATCTGAGGACATGGCTGAACCTGAAGGAATGAGGACACTAGGGAAGAGTGATGCATCACTATTTTGTGGTACATCTTGTGCTTAATTGAGTGGATTTTATCCACTATTCTCACACTTGTTCATGTAAATTGCATGTTTTACATTTTCCTTCCTAATTTTGTGCTATGATTGAAAACATGCTTCTTTGGCCTTAAATTTGCTATGTTTAATCCCCTCTTATTACCATTTAATGCCTTGATATGTGTGTTAAGTGATTTCAGGGTTTATAGGGTAGGAATGGCTTAGAGGATGGAAATGAAGCATGCAAAAGTGGAAGGAATACAAGAAACTAAAGGAACTGCTAAAGCTGTCCAGCCTGACCTCTTGGTACTAAATCGACCATAACTTGAGCTATAGAGGTCCAAATGAGGCGGTTTTAGTTGCGTTGGAAAGGTAACATCTGGGGCTTCACAACGATATATAATTTGCCATAGTTTCCACGCTGCTATATGACGCGCACGCGTGGATCACGCGCACACGTGATCTCGAGAAAATTCAATCCACACGTACGGGTGGACGACGCGTACGCGTGACAGAGCCGCGTGCTGGACATATCAGAAATCGCTGGAGGTGATTTCTGGGCTATTTTTGACCCAGGTTTTGGCCCAGAAAACATAGATTAGAGGCTACAGAGTGGGGAATGCATCCATTCAATCATACAACTTCTCATAATTCACAATTTTAGGTTTTTTAGATGTAGTTTCTAGAGAGAGAGGCTCTCTCCTCTCTCTAGGTTTTAGGATTTAGGATTTCTCTTAGGTTAGGTTTACTTCTCCATTCCAGGTTCAATGTTTCTTTAATTTAGTTTCTCTTCTACTTTTATTTATTCTATTACTTTAGTTTGTTTATTCTCCCAATTTGGTTTATGAACTCCATGTTAGATTTGATTTCTTTATTTAATACAATTTGAGGTATTTCAGATTTATGGTTGCTTTCTTCAATTTATGTGATTGATGCTTTCAATATTTAGATTTCTCTCCTTTTAGCTTTGGTTGAGTAATTGGTGACACTTGAGTTATCAAACTCCTTTGTTGATTGATAATTGGAATTTGCTGGTTGATTTGGATCCCTCTAAAGTTAGTCTTTCCTTGGGAGTTGACTAGGACTTGAGGAATCAAATTGATTAGTCCACTTGACTTTCCTTTATTTAGTAAGGGTTAACTAAGTGGGAGTAATGAATAATTCTCATCACAATTGATAAGGATAACTAGGACAGGATTTCCAGTTCTCATACCTTGCTAAGAGCTTTATTAGTTATTACTTTAATTCTTGCAATTTACTTTTCTTGTTCCTTATTCAAAAACTCCAAAAAGATAATCTTCCATAACCAATAATAAGTCACACCTCCCTGCAATTCCTTGAGAGACGACCCGAGGTTTGAATACTTCGGTTATCAATTTTATTAGGGGTTTGTTACTTGTGACAACCAAAATTTTGTACGAAAGGATTCTTTGCTAGTTTAGAAACTATACTTGCAACGAGAATTTCTTTGTGAAATTCTTTACCGACAGAAATTCGTTCGTCAAAATGGCGCCGTTGACGGAGAAATTGCAAACGTGTGCCTTATTATTGGTTATTGTAAATATTTGCTTTTACTTGTTTATTTGTTTTTGTTTTTAATTTTTTTTATTAGCTACTATGAATTCTCACCCCTGTCGCTATGAGTTTGGTTCCAATGTTGTTGTAGGGAATAGGCGCTATAATGAGACCAAGCATCAAGGTTGGAATAATCCAAGATGGGAGGAGCCACGAGGATTTGATCAACCCTTTCGGCAACAACCCCCTCCAATGCGCTATAACCAATGACCATTATATTATGCATACCAAGACAATAGTTATGGTGGACCTCTTCGTGACAACCAACCTCCACCAAATTACTACGGTCAAGAGCCATTCCAGGGTGCGTACCAAGACGATAGATATGGTGGACCCCTTGTAATTACCAACAAGCCCACCATATGCTTATGAACCACCTCCTCAACATAACTTTGAACCACCACACTCACAAGCCCCTTTCTACCATTCACCTCCATATGACCCTAATCCTTATCCACCATATCAACCACCCTATGAGCCTTATGAGTCGTACATAGATCCACCCCAATTCCAACCCAATTACTCCCAAGAACCACCACCTCCATATATACCATGTCCATATCCATCAACCCAAGAGCCATATGATCCTAATCATGTTATTCAAGTTGGACAAGAGTCAAGGGATCGTCTCAAGGAAGCAATGGATCAACTTCAAGCAACCATCCGTCAAAAGTTTGGCCCAAGAGACTCATGCAATGAACAAAGCATTCCCACGGATGAGTGTGTTGAGCAACAAGTGGAAAAGATGGAGAGTGTTGAACCGCCACATAATGATCTTCCCATCCCATCACCACCCTCCATGGAAGAGCACCCACATCCATCAATCCAAGAGCAACATGATCCCAATTATGCTACTGACATGGAACAAGAGAGAATGGATCGTCTTAGGGACGAAATGGATCTCATACTTCACAAGAAGCTAGAGGAGGCCCTAAAGGGAGTTGTTGAAGATTTTGCAGAGGTTGCTCAAGAGATGGAGATTAAAGAAGAAAAAGCACAACCTCCCATGCCCTTGGTGAGTAATGAAGAAGTGATTGAATTGGAAGAAAGCTACCAAGAGGAAGAGGTTGAAATTGAAGAAGCTTGCAAAGAGGTAGAAGTTGTCAAGGAAGAGCTCAAGGGAATGGAGCTGAAAATCACCTTGCTAAGGTTGTTGGAGACTTCTCCCCCAAATTCATCACCATCCATTCCTTCATTCAAGTGGGTAAATCTTTCATCTCTAAGCTTAATTAGCTCACTTGAATATGCTTTGCTTGAGACGGATGGGCAACTTAGAGCTCTTTGTGGCTATAAGAGTAAGAGGGAGATGGTTAGTGGTAAGAGTTGTCATGCAAGGTTCAATATGGTTGCATACTCCAAATTGAAGTACAAAGGTGGGTACAATTCTCAATTGAATGGGTCTAGGAAGCTGTTTGGATGTCTCAGTGAGAATTCCAATTGCTCACCACCCAAGTGGAAAAATGATGATCAACAAGAAGATGGGTGCAAAGGCAAGGTTTGGGACCCCGGAATTCATCCCAACAATCAACACTCTTGGGGCTTTGTCACTTGCTTTAACTTGCTCGAAGGCTTTATGTGCCTATTTTGGGACCCCGGAGGCTATTGGAATTGCAAACATTGGTGGAGATTCCTGGATGAGTTCAAGCACAAGTCACCATAACAAGGGGCTTACCAATTGTCCAACTTAAGGATTTTAACTAAAAGTGCTAGGTGGGAGACAACCCACCATGGTACGATCGTTCTTTTTTAGTCTTAGTTTTATTTTGTTTTGTTTTATTCTTAGTTTTATTTTATTCTATTCTTATTAGTGTTCATTCATAATTTTTACATATTCATCTGCATACTGCATTTTGCATTCCAAAAAAAAAAATTTTGCACTCGACGCATAAGTGTCGATGATGTGCACGCGTCATGTATCAGTGCGTAATATTGAGAAAATGGACAGAGAGTTGTGCTGGAACGACGCGGGAGGGATGCGTGGTGCACAAAGCCACCCCCACGCATACGCGTGCTTCACACGTATGCATCCCCTACAAAAAGTTCAACCCACGCATAAGCGTCAGCGACGCGTATGCGTGGGCATGAAAATCGGCATAAAAGCGTGCTGAACAGAGAGTTGTGATGGTCTGGGGCTGGTACTGTGCTAGAGGCACAAACTCACCCACGCGTACGCGTCCCTGACGCGTGCGCGCCCTTCTACTTTCAGACCACCCACGCGTACGCGTGAACGATGCATACACGTCGCTTGGCGAATACAGTTTTCACGCGCACGTGTGCCCTGCGCGCGCGTCACGTCCCGTTTTTCATTCCTTTCTCATTTCTTCTCTCTTTTCTCCTTCTTTCTTCTTTCTTTCTTACTTACTTCTTCTTCCTTTCTTTAACTTCTCATTCTTATTCTCTTTCATTCTATTTTACTTAATCTATTTGCATATTTTCATTCATTGCATTTTAATTGTATGCATGTTTTTATTTTCTTTTCTATGTTTATTATTTTTCTATTGGTGTTAGATGTTCTTATTCCACTGTTGCATTTCTATTGCTTTCTTTTGGTGCTTAGTGACTTGTTTTCCACTGTTGGATAATATTATTTAAGTCAATGTTGATCTTTTCTTATACTTGTGTTCCTTTGCATTGACATGCACTCACACTATCTTGCATTACCCACAGTCTCTTCCCCGTTGTTGCAACTTTTGCACTATTGATATGCCATTTGCTTCTACTGTTTTCTCACTTGCATGTTGTAACTACCATGTAATTGATACCTTCATTATTTGGCATTAACCCACCCATACTTTATTTATTTTCTTATCTTTATTTCTGGGTTACTTTTCTTCTCTTTCCTCTTCTTTCAGGATGGCCACCGAGAAGGAAAACAAGAAGCTTCTCAATGGGGTGACAGACAAGTCCATCTGCACAATCTATGCAGAAAAGCATCAGTTGGAGTAACCCGTCCACTCGCACATCTTAGCATGCACTGAGGACGGTGCAATCTTTAAGTATGGAGAGGTCGATACCGACTCCCATGGGTTAGTTATTTCCTTCTCAAACACCAATGTTTTATTTTCTTTGTTTGTTCATTGTTGCATTTGCATGTTTGATTGCATATTTGTTTGATTTTGTGCATATTTTACCACCACTTGGTTAAAGTAATATTTTCTTTTTCAAGAAACTTTTTAGAACATTTCACTAATTTGATTTAAAATTTTTGATAAACTTGTTTGAAGGAATATTATACTGGAACATGGTTTAGAGCTCGAACACACAAAACCTGTGAGATTTTGAGCCTATTTGAATTGGTTGCATTCTATCAACTAATATTTTATTTTTGGTGTGTGTTGTTCTCTCTAAAATTGTGATCTTTGTCTTGCTTAATTCTATATTTTCATTGTTTGATGTATGCATGCACTTATATGATTGAGGCCTTTATTTCACTGAGCTTACATACCCATATGGCCTTACCCTTTCATTATCCTTTGCAAACCAATGTTGAGCCTATTATACCCTTTTGTTCTTTACTTTAGCTCATCACTAACTCTAAGCGGAAAACAATAATGTCCCTAATTTGAATCCTTGGTTAGCTTAGACTAGTGAGAGTACTCTTGAATTAAGTGTGGGGAAAGTGGGTTTGGAAACGTTTAATTTTGGAAATTAAGTATGTTAAACTTCTTTATGAAAATGTGAAAGAAATGTTTAGAACATGTTCATGCATTCAATAATTCAATCATATGCATTGAGAAAAACAAAAGAAAAAATATATAAAAATAAAATTAAAAAGAAAGAAAAAAGAGGAGAAAAATAAAAAAAATAAAAAAAGTGCAAATAATAAACAGGGGACAAAATTCCCCAAAGTAAATTGCGATAGCAATGCATATGTACTGTACTCAAAATCGAATGCATGAATATGTGGTAAACATAGTAAATCGGTAGTTAGATTTTGTATTGTGATTACATGGATTGTCTTAAGTTAGGTGGAAAAAGTTTAAGTTAATTAAGGATTCAGATTTTAGTCCACTTGGCCAAATACAATCCTACCTTGACCCTAACCCCATTACAACCCTTAAAAGACCTCTTGATATGTCTATCTGTGCATTAATTCTTTGTTGACTGGTAGAAGAAAAGCAAGCCTTAGAAAGCAAGGTTAGTAGAGAATAGAGAGAGTCGAACCTTAAACACTTGAGTGATTAGAGTGTATACGCTTCCGGTGAGGGTTCGATGCTCGATTCTTTGTTTCCGGCTTTCATGAGCTATTTTCTTCTGCAAGTTTACCTGTACTTTATTTTGTGTGAATTAGTGAAATCCAATTCATATTTGTTCTTAAAATATTTGTTTACTTTTAACCAAATAGGTAGAAATATTTTTGCATTTAGTTGCATTCATATAGATAGGTTGCATTTCATAAGTTTTACCATTCCCCTTCACTCCTTTATAGCTTCTCTTAAGCATAGCATGAGGACATGCTAATATGTAAGTGTGGAGAGATTTGATGCACCACTATTTCGTGGTACATCTTGTACTTAATTGAGTGGATTTTATCCACTATTCTCACACTTGTTCATGTAAATTGCATGTTTTACATTTTCCTTCCTGATTTTGTGCTATGATTAAAAATATGCTTCTTTGGCCTTAAATTTTCTATGTTTAATCCCTCTTATTACCATTCGATGCCTTGATATGTGTGTTAAGTGATTTCAGGGTTTATAGGGTAGGAATGGCTTAGAGGATGGAAAGGAAGCATGCAAAAGTGGAAGGAATACAAGAAACTGAAGGAACTGCTAAAGCTGTCCAGCCTGACCTCTTAGTACTAAATCGACCATAACTTGAGCTACAGAGGTCCAAATGAAGCGGTTCTAATTGCGTTGGAAAGATAACATCTGGGGCTTTGCAACGATATATAATTTTTCATAGTTGCCATGCTGATAATGACGCGCACGCATGGATCACGCCCACGCGTGATCTGGAGAAAATTCAATCCACGCGTACGCGTGACAGAGCCACATGCTGGACGTATCAGAAATCACTGGGGGCAATTTCTGGGCTGTTTTTGATCTAGTTTTCGGCCCAAAAAATACATATTAGAGGCTACAGAGTGGGAGAATGCATCCATTCAATCATACAACTTCTCATAACTCATAATTCTAGGTTTTAGGATTTAGGATTTCTCTTAGGTTAGGTTTACTTCTTCTCCATTCCAGGTTCAATGTTCCTTTAATTTAGTTTCTCTTCTACTTTTATTTATTCTATTACTTTAGTTTGTTTATTCTCCCAATTTGGTTTATGAACTCCATGTTAGATTTGATTTCTTTATTTAATGCAATTTGAGGTATTTCAGATTTATGGTTGCTTTCTTCAATTTATGTGATTGATGCTTTCAATATTTAGATTTCTCTCCTTTTGGCTTTGGTTGAGTAATTGTGACACTTGAGTTATCAAACTCCTTTGTTGATTGATAATTGGAATTTGCTGGTTGATTTGGATCCCTCTAAAGCTAGTGTTTCCTTGGGAGTTGACTAGGACTTGAGGAATCAAATTGATTAGTCCAGTTGACTTTCCTTTATTTAGTAAGGGTTAACTAAGTGGGAGTAATGAACAATTCTCATCACAATTGATAAGGATAACTAGGACAGGATTTCCAGTTCTCATACCTTGCTAAGAGCTTTATTAGTTATTACTTTAATTCTTGCAATTTACTTTTCTTGTTCCTTATTCAAAAATCCCAAAAAGATAATCTTCCATAACCAATAATAAATCACACCTCCCTCCAATTCCTTGAGAGACGACCCGAGGTTTGAATACTTCGGTTATCAATTTTATTAGGGGTTTGTTACTTGTGACAACCAAACTTTTGTACGAAAGGATTCTTTGCAGGTTTAGAAACTATACTTGCAACGAAAATTTATTTGTGAAATTCTTTACTGGCAGAAATCCGTTCGTCAAAGAGCAAGTTTCTCGGTACCTAGGAGCTCTCATGAAGCTGAATGCCAAGCTATTTGGTACAAAGCCTTTAGAGGAAGAACCTCTAGTGCTTTCTAAAGAACTCAATGCTTTGGTTCAGCTGAAGCTACATCAGAAGCTTCCAGATCCTGGACGCTTCTTGATTCCTTGTACCATAGGCACCATGACCTTTGAGAAGGCTTTGTGTGACGTAGGGTCTAGCATAAACCTCATGCCACTCTCTGTGATGGAGAAGCTAGAAATCTTTGAGGTACAAGCTACAAACATCTCACTAGAGATGGCAGACAAGTCAATGAAGAAGCTATATGGCTTAGTAGAGGATGTCTTGGTAAAAGTTGAAGATCACTACATTCCTGCAAACTTCATAGTCTTGGATACTGGGGAAGATGAGGATGAATCCATCATCCTTGGAAGACCTTTTCTAGCTACTGCGAAAGCTACCATTGATGTAGCTAAGGAAGAACTGACTCTACAACTAGGAGAGGATCACATCTTGTTCAAGATACCTCGCTCCAACTCTCCCTCTGAGAAAAGAGAGATAACTGTGCAACACTTAGTGTTCCAACCCTCTCTATCAGTGCAGAACTTTACTAAGTCCCCAAACATCAATTCTAAATTTGGTGTTGGGCAGCCATCAACAAGCTCTAAAAACAAAGGTACTAAAAAGAAAGTATCTGAAGGCTGGAGGGACAAGAAATTCTCCACTGAAGGCCTCTCACCTGTCATGAGAGTTGTCTTCACCAAGAAACCAGTTATACTACATACAGTGAGTCGTGTCCTATCTCTAGAGCATGTGGAGCTCATTCATGAGAAGACAGGAAGAAAGTTCACTGTAAGGGGAAAAATTCTGAGCCCATACTTACCTCCGTAAGGAGCTAACCGTCAAGCTAATGACGTTAAAGAAGAACTTGTTGGGAGGCAACCCAACCTTAATTAATTATTTTTATTTTCTTTTATTTTATTTTTCTTTAAGTTATTTTTTTAGGTTCATGATCATGTGCAGCAGTCAGAACAGAGACAGAAATGTTCAGCAGTGAAAACAAAACACTCTGGATGGAGTGTTGTTGAAGTTGAATGCCAGCCAGGGAGTAGACCCTGGGTGTTCAAATGCCAGTGCAGAGGGCAGGGAATCTGAATTCCCTAGCCTCTCAGAACTAGTGGGTCCCACAACATCTTCACCTATCCCACTTACTTTCACACTTCCCCATACACTCTTCCCTATAAACCCTAGCCCAATCACATCCATACCACTTCTCCAAAACCATCATAACTCCCACCAACCCCCACCCACTTCAAAATCAACTTTCCCTCCCATTTATCCCACCCATGGCCGAACTCAACCCTAACACACTCCTATAAATACCCCTCCTTCTAACCCTTCATACACACACACTTCATACACTCATAAGCCCCATTCGGCTGAGCCCTCTCTCTCCCTCTATCTACTTATTTCTTCTTCTTCTACTCCATTCTTCTCTTTTCTTTATTTTTGCTCGAGGACGAGCAAAGCTTTTAAGTTTAGTGTGGGAAAAGCATTGCTTTTTGCTTTCTATTACCACTTATGGCACCCAAGGTTAGAGAATCCTCTAGAAAGAGGAAAGGAAAGGCAGTAGCTGCCACCTCTGAATCTTGGGAGATGAAGAGATTCATCACCAAAGCCCATCAAGACCACTTCTATGAAGTAGTGGCAAAGAAAAAAGTGATCCCTGAGGTCCCTTTCAGGCTTAAGAAGAATGAGTATCCAGAAATCCGAAGAGAGATCCAGAGAAGAGGTTGGGAAGTCCTAACCAATCCTATCCAAGAGGTTGGAATTTTAATGGTGCAAGAGTTCTATGCTAATGCGTGGGTTACTAAAAACCATGACACTAGTGTGAAACCAAATCCAAAGAATTGGAGCACCATGGTCCGAGGGAGAATCTTAGATTTCAGCCCGAAAAGTGTGAAGTTGGCATTCAACTTGTCTTTGATGCAAGGAGATCCTCATCCTTACACTAGAAGAGTCAACTTTGATCAGAGACTGGATCAAGTGCTCTCAGACATCTGTGTGGAAGCAGCCCAGTGGAAAAGGGATTCCCAAGACAAGCCCATTCAACTAAAAAGGCTTGACCTCAAGCCCATAGCTAGAGGATGGTTGGAATTCATCCAACGTTCTATCATCCCTACTAGCAATCGGTCAGAAGTGACCATTGACAGAGCTATCATGATCCATTGCATCATGATTGGAAGTAAGGTGGAAGTACATGAGGTGATTCCTCAAGAAATGTACAAAATAGCTGAGAAGCCTTCCATCAATGCAAGGTTAGCATTTCCACACCTCATCTGTCATCTATGTAATTCATCTAGAATTGTCATAGAGGGAGATATCTCTATTGGGGAGGACAAGCCCATCACTAAGAAGAGGATGGAGCAAACTAGAGACCATGCATAAGAGTCTGTGCAGCCGCCTCAGCATGAGATCCCTGAGAGGCCTCAAGGGATGTATTTTCCTCCTTAAAGCTATTGGGATCAATGGCATACTTCCATAGGAGAATTGAGCTCCAACATGAATCAGTTGAGGATAGAGCATCAAGAGCATTCCACCATCCTCAATGAAATATGGGAAGACCAAAGATCCATTAGAGAAGATCAAAGAGCTATGAGGGAAGAACAACAAAGGCAAAGGAGCGACATTGAAGAGACCAATCACCATATTGGATCCTCAAGGAGGAGCACTAGCCGCCACCATTAAAGGTGGATTCGTTCTCTTTATCTCCTTTTGTTATTTTTCTATTTTCTGTTATGTTTTATCTGTTCTCTTGTTCTTGTTGCATGATCATTTGCATTGATGTCTTAAAGTTATAAAATGTTCCATATATCTCTCACCTTTCTTAAAAGAAAAGTTTATTTGAAAAGAATTGAGAGGTACATGAATTTCAAGTTTTTAATATGAATAGTTTAATTATTTTGATATGGTGGCATTGCTTTTATTTTCTGAATGTATGAATAAACAATGCATATTTGAAGTTGGAATTTTAGAATGTTGGCTCTTGAAAGAATGATGAAAAAGGAAAAGTATTATTGGTAATCTGAAAAATTCAAAAATTGATTCTTGAAGCAAGAAAAAGCAGCAAAAAAGAAAAAGGAAAAAGCATGTTGCAAAAGAAAAAAATAATATATGCATGCAAAAAAAAATAAAATAAAATGGCGAAAAAAAGAGAGAAAAATCCATTACTGCCCAAAAATGCAGGAAACGGAGGGCAGATTGAAAAAGCCAATAACCCTTTAAACCAAAAGGCAAGGGAAAAAGGATCCAAGGCTTTGAGCATCAGTAGTTAGGAGGGCCTACAGGGAATAAAATCCTGGTCTAAGTGGCTCAACCAAGCTGTCCCTAACCATGTGCTTGTGGCGTGAAGGTGTCAAGTGAAAAGCTTGAGACTGGGCGGTTAAAGTTGTGATCCAAAGCAAAAAGAGTGTGCTTAAGAACTCTGGACACCTCTATCTGGGGATTCTAACAAAGCTAAATCACAATCCGAAAGGGTTCACCCAGTTAAAGTGTCTGTGGAATTTATGTATCCGGTGGAAATAGTGGGAAACAAAGTCCTTAGGGTCACGACCAAGACTCTAAAAGCTGTGTTCAAGAATAAAAAAGAACTGAATTAGGAGAGTCAATAATATCATCTGAATTCTAAGTTCCTAAAGAGACCAACCATTCTGAGTTTCAATGGATAGTGAGATGCCAAAACTATTCAGAAGCAAAAAGCTACTAAGCCCTGCTTATCTAATTGAAACTAAGGTTCATTAGAAACTCTGAGATTTATTGTATCTTAATCTTCTTTTTATCCTACTGTGTTTTTGGTTGCTTGGGGACAAGCAACAGTTTAAGTTTGGTGTTGTGATGAGCGGATATTTTATACGCTTTTTGGCATCATTTTTATATAGTTTTTAGCATGTTTTGTTTAATTTTTATTAATTTTTCATAGGTTTTAGTGTTAAATTCACATTTTTGGCTTCTACTTTGAGTTTGTGCATTTTTATGCAATTTCAGGTATTTTCTAGCTGAAATTGAGGAGTTGGAGTAAAAGCCTGATTCAGAGACAGAGAAAGCACTGCAGATGCTGTCCGGATCTGACCTCCTTGCACTCGGAAGATCTTTTCTGGAGTTACAGAAGTTCAAATGGAGCGTTTTTAACGGCTATGAAAAGCTGACTTCCAGAGCTTTCCAGCAATATATAATAGTTCATACTTTACTTCAGATTAGAAGGCCCAAAACTGGCGTTCAACGCCAACCTCCTGCCCCCTTTCAGGCGTCCAGCGCCCAAGAAGAGACCAGCGTCCAAACGCCCAAAGAGGACCCCCTAGCCAGCGTTCAATGCCCTAGTGGCCTCCTAGCACGTGGATCTCATAAAAAATCAGCCCAAACACTCACCAAGTGGGCCCCAGAAGTAGATTTTAGCACCAAAAAGATTGTTTTACCCTTTCTTATGTAATCCTTAGTTATTAGTTTAGTATTTAAAGAACTTTTACACCTCTCATTGAAGGGGGACGCACACCATACTTCATTTACCACTGTATTTTCTATCAGTATGAGTTTCTAAACCTCCTAAGTTGAGGGGAGGAGTCCTGCTGAGTTCTATGAATTAATAAAAGTATTACTGTTTCTCTTCAATCCGTGTTTGATTCAATTCTAAGATGTATATTTGTTCTTCAACATGATGAATGAGATGATCCGTGAGAATCAGCTCTGTTCATCATACTAAGACCGCGTGCCTGACAACCACCCGTGTCTTCTTAGGTTCGTGTGAATACGTGACTGAAAAGCATCGAACCTCCAACTTGACTATACATCTCTTAGACGGCTAATCCACCACTTTGTTGGGGACTTCTCGAGACACCAGTTCAGCCGAGATATGGGGAGACTAGGGTCTCTGTGATAGAGGCTAGAACCTAAAGGCGCAGCATTCTCTGATCCGGAAGATTCGATCTTGTCTGTGACGTTTTGAGTAGGATCACTAAGGGAATAGACTGCTAGAGTTTCACCCCGTTCAAATTGGATGACCGCGGCCATACGGTGTTTGATCTGAAGCAGGGGAAATTAATGACCGCGGCCATACGACGTTAATCACATACAGCCTGACATAGAAGAAATCATTAATAATTGAAGAAGACAGTAAGACCAGAGTTAATCCAGATAAAGCAACTCCAAACCTTAACCATCTTCTTTTTTTTATAATCAAACATTGTAATTCCATCTTCCAAATCAAATCAACTCTTTTATCTGCCTGACTACAAAAAAAGAGGGTTTTCACTTAAATAAATAAAAAATATTTAATTATTTTTATATTCTTAAAATAAAGCTTCATTACATGAAGATAATTATAAAATTTTTATTAAAATATTCAACTTCAGTTGAAAAATTAAGACACACATAAAAATAGTTGAACTATCACATAGAAATAATTAAGTATTTTTCTTTTTGAGTTTATTTAATTGAAAATTTTTAAAATAATTGTAGAAAAGAAGTCGTACACGTAAAGGACACGGTCAAGACATAATAAGGGTTAGTTTGATACTTTGATCAATGATCAGCGAGGTCTTGAAAAAAAAATTATAAAGTGAAATTAGATTGGAAAGACAAAAACGACAATTGTTAACTTATTACCTATCACCTTCCATCATAACACGCAAACCAGAGCGGCGACCTTAGCTTATCTCACATTCATTCATCTATCTACCTAGTGTAGGCTATATCCGATGAAACAAATGGATCAAATAATATTATATTTGTTGATTCAATTTTTTATTTTCTCTTTTTCTTATAAGAGAGATCTCTGATCAAAGTTAAAAAGATAATATTTATTGATGAGCATGACTGTAGTTTTGATTTAAACAATTTCTTAAATGGCTTTGTGCCACTTTAAAAAAAATTGTTTGAAATACTTAATTTTAACTTTTTTTTTTAATTCAGTGCATATAAACATTAATTTACGGAACCCTTATAAAGAAAAAAGTGATGCGTTACTGTAAAATAAAATGCCTACTATTTGTTCGAATATTAAGTATTTGTGGAAATAATTATTTCTACTCATGTTATTTTATATATTAATTTAAGTATTTTTTTATTATTAGATAATATACAAAAATTATTTTATACAAATTATATATTTTATTTTAAAATAAAAAGATATAATTAACTAATTTAGGTTGGTCAATTGATTGGCTCACTTGTTCGCTTAAATAAATGTTAGGAGATTTGAATCTCACCTTATGTATATAATAATCTATTGGTCAATAATAAATATTTAAATAGAATTTAGAACTATAATAATTTAATCTTTAATCTACTGGATTAGGAGATATCGTAAAAAATAAAATAAAATAACATAAGCTGTTATTAATTAATATATTATAAAACTATGAGTTAAAAAAATAATTTTCTAATCATAACAAACCCAACTAATTAATAATGAAACACCAAATAAGCTATAAAAACTTCTAATTAGTGGATGATAGAATTGGTATGCAATCAAGTAACCTGAATTTATTGAATGTTGTTCTAATTTGTTGTCCACCCAAGTAATTGATTTCTTCCCTTGATCAATTGGGATTTTGCATATTTGTGAAACAAATTCTTCAATAAAATTTTCTTGTAGCAGCTCAATATTTTATTCACCATATTCTGTTAGCAATTGACGTAAATCAATACATCTCCAATTTTTGGTCTTTTGCTACTAAAAAATGGAATGGAAATTGATGATGTTAGAGTAATATTCAAAGAATTTGGCTGATCGGTCGAATCTGACTCATTGTGGTTGTATTTTATACTTTTAGAATAAGATAAATTTGAGTGTGATTGGAACTGCTAAGCATGTGTATATCTTCCTCTAAAAAAACTCTTGACAGTTCTGCATATGTCCTGTTTGATGATATTAGAGTAATACTCAAAAAAATTGGCTGTGAATCCATCATTATCAGAGGGTGTCTACATGTTAATAGAAAAAATTATCTTTTTAATTTCTTCCTCAATAGTTGGTCTTGTTAGTACCTTATTCATTTCAACAGAAATCTTTCTTCTAAGATTTGTCAGGTTATAGGAGGGGTCTTGCAAGTTTTTTGAGGTAAATAAATTCTCCAAGTATCTTTGGACTCGGACTCTAATCTCTTTTGAAGTAGTGTACCAATTTCCAACCTCACCTTCAAGTTTTCAGATTTTATTTCTTCTCTTCCAGACTTGAGTTTTTATGTAAAAAAAATTTAGTATTTTAGTCTTTTCATTTCAGCCAATTTACTCTTAAATTTTCCTTTCAAAATCTATCTTTCCATACATAGGTTTTAGCTAATTCTTCTTCCAACAGCACAATCTGATTTTTATCTACCATTACTAGATTTTTTTTTTGAACACATGCAAGTAAAGTTTCTATACTCTCCATATCCCTCCTTGAGTTACTTGCTCCTGCGGCTTGTCATTTGACAATTTTAAATTTGCATTTTTTCAACTTATCAAATAATTGAAACATGGGAGAATCGTGTATGCTCTCTTGTCAAGTTCTCTAACAATATTATTAATTACCTCCAATCTGCACCATCTCTTTTGAAAATGAAAATGTCTCTTCTTTTTCTGTCCACCTTTAACTGAACTCAAAAAAGAAGTCTATGGTCACTACCATTGTCTTTCAAGTAGATAATTGTTGCCATAGGATATTCCTCCTGTAAAGTGTAATAACCCAAATTTTTTAAACTCTGATTATAAATTATTTATGATCTATTTTATTAGTTTAGTTTCCAAAATAATTTTTGGTATCATAATTAAATTCTAAATTTATTTTAATCTAAAGATTTTGTAAAAATTTATACTATTTATATGTATTTTCCTAACCCTAGAATTAATTACACACACTCAAGACACTCATCTCACCAATACACACGTATCATCCTTTCTTCTCCAACACATACACACACGTTCTTTTCTTCTCCCCCATCACCATGACTCACTTCCAGTGACACTTATCCCTTATTCACTTGGCCACACTCCTTCACTCCTCACCACTCATTCTTCTATATAATTCATTTTTACTTCTTGTTGATTCATAACAATAACACCTAGAAGATAGAAATATAGAGGAAAGCTGAGAAGAAGGAAAAGAGAAGAGAAGGGTTGGAGGGGTTGGTGTCGCTGCTGCACACAGTGGGAGAAGAAGGAGACCGTGTTATTGCTATTGCTGATTGGAGCTATTGTGCGTGGAGAGAAGAAGAGAGGACGCCGCCAATTTTTCCCAGGAACCAACACCACCAAACCCTAGCTGCTGCTGTCGCAGGGAGGAGGGAAGAGCATGTGATGGAGTCAAGTTATTACTACCATGGTCGTCGCTCTCTCTGTTGTTGCCGTGGTTGTCTCCATCAAGTTTGAGAAGAGACGCGACTAGAATCACAGATGTGCATGAGAGGAAGAACATGACGATGGACACCTCTACTGTTATTGCTACCTTGGTTCTGCCACTATGACTGCAAATTGTAACAATGTTGCTGCTGTAAGAGGCATCAGAGCTATTGTTACTGTCACTGCTATAGGAGATTGGCGCTGTTGTTGTTCCAATTCATGCCGCTATAGCTACCGCTGTCCTCGTTGAGTTGTTAACGCGATATCGAGGTAGGAGATTTATTTTTAAAAATAAAAATTTTAAATTATGAATGCCAATAAAATTAAATGAGTAACTGCAAATGGTTTATAGTTGCTTTGTGTGAATAATTAATGGAATTAAATTGATTTGTAGCTATAAATGGTGATTGGTTTGATGATTTAGTATTGTAATTGTTGATGGTCACGTTGTTGAAACTTCGTTGGGTAAATCGAAACTATGAACTTATGTTATTAATGATGGAGTATGTATTTACTTGTTGGTGATACTACTAGATTTTTTATTTTATTGATGCAGAAGTTATGCTTGTCTATATATATACTTGTTTTAAAGTGAAAGATATGGCTTAATGATAAAGATGTGCTGTTGTTTGAATGATATGTGTGATGAAATATTTAATGACAATGATATTGATGATAAATGCTGTTGAGTTGTGAAAGTATGGATGTTTGCTAGGAACCTTATTAATGATTACTGATGAGATAAAAAAAAGCTGAGCTCTTGGGGCCTAATTAAGAACACACGAAACATATATTGATTTGAGTCTATTGGGCTATGAAATAGCTGGAAATATGAACTAATAATGATAAGGAATGAGAATAGTTGAATTGGTATAGGTTAGAACATTAGGGGAATCAAAATTGGTTGTTGAACATTAGGAAGTGATGCTGCAGAATTTCTGCATAATATTGAATAGCAACTTGCCGTGAAAACTGGAAAAAATCTAGACATATTTTCTACACCAAATTATTTTCTAATAAACTTTAAGATGTTTAGATTAGATTGACCTATAAACATTTTAAGAAATTTTTCTAAGTGGTTGTTGGTGGGTCCCCAACTATGTGGGGCCTACAAGTTAAAAACAAAAAAAAAATAATAAAAGAAAGGAGAAGTGGCTTGAAGCCAACGAAAGAGAGAAGCTCCTTTCATTCTTTTGAAAGAAAGAAAAACTGGGAAAAAGAGCATGCCATTTTGATCCGATTGAACCAGTAAACTTGCTCCATTTCTTATGAAATTTTAGTATGTTATTTCTAGTATAGAGATGAACATTAGAATATATCAATATAACTTGCTAGTTGTATTATCTTCTCTCTTGTCTGATTTGAGATACCCACTTTTATGGAGGATTTATGTTGATTCCATCAGTTTTGATGATGTATTTTGTTGATTGTTGAGATGCCCTAATGCCATTAGAAAGACTAATTGTGTACCCATTATTTTGATAGTGAAAGTTTTTACTGGACTAGGTCTCGTAAATTTTTTGTCCCTCTTTTGGGGGTTTTCCCATGATAAAATTCTGGTGTTTGATTATTTAATTTCTGCCAATTATTTGCTACTTGAAGTATCTTTGGTATTTCCTATCTAATTGCACAGGTTGTAGGAAAATATTTTTGGTACTTCCACCATTAGACAACAGGTTCTTATTGAACCTCAGTATTCCTAACAGTGATTTGAGAGATATGATTTTTCAAAGTTTGGTGTTTTGTACTAAAATTTCTGTTTACCAATTTTTAAAATTGTGTCTTCCAACTAGTGTAACTTTTGATTTACCTAACATTTTAAGTTGTAACTAAAAGGATTATGAAGTTCTATGTGTTTAGTTTAATTAAGCATAAATTTCAGGTTCATAACTATTTTGTAGAATTAATAATGTTACCTGGAAGGTGTGTTGCTCACTGAATTTTCAGAAAACTAATTTGTGAAAACAGGGCACCACTTCCATCAGTATTAATTACTTATATGAAGTGATATAAAATAGAAACTTATTTTAAATGAAACTTAGATGAGTTTGGTATGTCTCCAAAAGAAATTCAAAAGAATAAGGTTAAAATTGGATTTTTACCAAATTTTCTAAAAAATTTGCTCCTTACAGCTTTTCTGAAATTTTAATGAGCAGGGGAAGAACTTCTAAATTTTGTATAAAATTCAATTTTGACTCGAATTCTATGGAACTAGAATTAAATTAAATCTTAGAATGTAAAACCACATAACAAGACAACAAGGTGCTATTCCAAAAATTTAGAACAACCGTTTCGGTTTTTCTTCAATAGCTAGAGCTAGCCACCCAAAAAAATATAATTCAAAATTTTTTAGAAACTTTAGTTCGATATGGATGCATGGATATAAAGTTTGTACAGTTTCAAGTCTGTTTGATATTTTTAGTTTTGAACAGAAAATTGGTCGCCGAGGAGGCATTAGACTAAGTGGAGTTAATAAAATAATTAAGAATATAAGTTGCTAATGAAATAATTATGTTAAGATATCGAAATTATAAGAAAGCCCCAAGATGCTAAAATAAATTCCATCCGGAAAATCATATGAATCAGGTAGAGACCCCAGTTGAAGAAATGTATTGACCGGGTAGAGACCCCAGTTAGAAAAAACGTACTAGCTGGGCATAGTTGCTAAGTGGGGACGCCCACTTTAAAGGCAAGTGGTATCTGACTGATATGGTTTCACCCATATGGTAACCTTGTTTTTCACTAAATGCACATATGCTATAGCAATTATATGATTATTATTTTAGCCTAACTGACACAGGTAAACCCGTGTGGCTTTGGTATCTAACTGACATGGACCTGCCCATGTGAACTTGTGCTGACTGATTCAGTGGAGAAACCATATTTGGAATTCATTCCGGGTAACTTCAGGCTACGGATAGATAACTGACGTGTGAGCTCATGGTTTGCACTAGGGATAGGCATGCATCATATTGCATGCGCATTTGCATTTGATTGTGGTTGTTTACTTTATTTTTCTGTGATTGTGTTGTTTATCTTGGTGACTTGCTTGTGTACTTGATTAGATATTTTGTTGATGCTATTAACTTAGTAATGTATTGAGGAGAGATATTTGTGTATTGGGTTTGTGTATATTACTTATGTAGCTGATTTACTTAGTTATTGCGGTGATTGAGGAATCTTGTTTGTGGTTGATGAATTGTTAATGTGATTAAGACTTTCTTTCAAGTGTTATATTTTTACAGAGGGATAAGTTTTATATTTGAGCTTTGTATGAATAATTATTATATATTAATAGTAATCATGCGAGTATATGTTTATTTGACATCTTTGATCTTGAAGTATAAAACAAAATAAAAAGGAATTTTGTTTTCTAAAAACTGTCGACAAGTTAACGTGTAGAGACTCAATATCAAATAGTTAATAAAAAGAAAGTATATTAGTAACGCCTTATTTTTAGTACGATCATGACGTGCTAAAAGTTGGGTCGTTACACAAAGTCAGCGAGAGTAAACCCTTATCTATCCTTTTCCTAGCCAATCTCTCTCAGCAACTTCTATTTCACTTTGTAAATTTTGAACCAATGTAATCCATATCAACTAATAGAGCTCTGTTAAAAAAATTCAAGAAATTATAGATTATTTGTGGAGATTTTTCTTGCCTCTATCCTTCTCATAAGTTAGGATTGCGTTAAAATCTCCACTTATTAAATACATGTCCCCAAATGTACCAATCAACTCCAATAGTTTCTCATATTGCCTATTCTAATTTAGCTTAATCATGTGGAGATGCACTCCCATTATCTTCTAGGTAATCTGTCTTTCCTGGTTTGTCACAAAAAAATGAATAAAGTATTGTGCACACCGTCTAACTTTCACTTCAACTTTCTCCTTCTATGTAACAGCTCGTCTCCCTACTGTTCCTATTAATCCACACAAAAACATGCATTGTAACCACATTTGTTCAACTGATTTGTCACAAATGAGGTAGGTTTTTAGTTTCACATAAGAAAACCACCTTGGGGGATTGGAAAACTCGAATCCCTTTGATGTGGTGAACTGTCAGGAATTTTTTCAAACTCCGACAATTCCACGCCATCATCTTCAAAACTCCGTGAGTGCCTTTAAATGGTTGGAACCCACACTCGCTTCAGTTTTTTTCTCTCCTCTTGTTTCTTCTTCCATGTCCTTCATCCTTTCCTCCAAAGCTTCTGTGGTTCATTTAACACCAACCATGTTACTAGTACTCTCACCTATTCCTCCTTTTCTTGCAAGATGTTTCAATTTTTGCCTTTTGTTACTGCCTTTTCTTTTTGCCTTATTTCTTCCCAATTAAAAAATTTTGAACCTTCCAAACTGCTAAAAATCTATTAAGGTTTTAAGGGTGTTTGTGTAATGTGGGTTAGGTTGTGTGGTTTGGTGTTGGGTGGTGTTTAGGTTATTGGTTTTATGTTGAACTTGGTGATGTGATTGGAGTGGTGAGTAAAGTGATATATTTTGACTATGAAGATACACTGGTTGTGTGGAGTTTAAGTTAATTGTGTTTGCTGGTTGATCTTGGGTTGAAAGTTGTAGTTGAAACTGGGTTATGTTATTGTTGTCATATTACAATGGGATATTTAGGTGGGATGTGTAAAGTGTGTAGTTCTGGTAGTGAGCATATGCAACCTGTTTTGGCATTATTTTGGTCATATGAGCTTGGTTGTGAATGGTAGTGTGTGTAGTTTTTATTTAGAATAGTATTAGATTGGTCTCCAACAGAAAGTTGTGAGAAAGATTTTAATAGGCTAAAAAGTGTAGGCTTCTTTCTTGTGTGAGTAACTCCTCCCTCCAATTCTCCAAAATTAGGGTTATTGTTCTCCTTTGAATCCTCCATTTTCCATCCTATTTCGTCTGCCTTTTGATTTGTATTCTATCTCAACTCTGACTATTGTTGATCCCGCGAATCCTCTAAGAATTTATTGTAGTTTCTGGACTCATGACCGATGAAGTCATAATAATTGCAATATAGACTCAAGTATTCATATCTCACCTTGATTGATTGATTAAGCGTTTTAGTAATATTAAACTCAATCTTTACTTTCATTACCTGATCATCTCCTCCTCGCACATTAACAGCCATTACCTCCAAGATCCTCCCAATCTTTTCTCTGATCTTCTTCGCAACCTTAGTAGTTTTGTAGAATTCAAGTAATCCCTACGGCTAATTCCTATAGTTGAATGATGGTGTAATCTTCATTCCTTATATTCATATTCATCTTCTATCACCTTAGATGAATCACATATTATTTAAGTAATCATGGTGAACCCCTTTCAATTCTAATCATGTCAACTTTATTATTACAAAAGAATTAGTAGATATTCTCACCGTAGTTTTTTATTCTTAATCCATCTAGATGATTTCAAATCGCATCAAAAGCTGCCTCCATTGTTCCCAAATTAAACTCCCTGTCCATCGTTAATTTTTCAACCAAACTTTTATTACAATTTTCAATTCTCCATCACATATCTTTCTCTTCTAAGACCACTATATCCTCCTCCTCAACCCCTGGTAGATCAGGTGTTAGAGTCAACTGCTCCCTTTTTATGGCCATTTTCAATAAAATGTGCAATGCTCATTCGAGATTACAAACCAAATCACACAATGTAGTTCTAGTCATGTTGCAAGAGACAAATTTAAAAACATTCAATTGAGATATAAAACTCTGTTAGAGTTCAAAACCTTCACAGAGCATATAGTAACCCTAGGCGGATACAAGTTTTATTAAAGTTTTCTTTCTAACACTAAACTTGCATTGATGCGCACCATAAACATGCATATATGTAATTTTCATATCTTTCATGAATCCACTTGTATTTGATTATATTGAGAACAATTTGATAACTACTTGTCCATTTTTCTTCTATACAAACTATAAATAATTAAACATTGGCGACGCACTCTTTATTTCTAAGCAAAATTACTTTTGGCATAATAACATAAACAAATAAATAGGAAATTATATGAATCAACAAGTGTAATAACCCGTGTCATGTATGTGATAAAACTGAAATTATAATTTTAAGTTGTTTTGTTAAAATTAATTTGAATTATAATCATTTGATTAATAAAAAAAAGTAACATATCATGCGTTGTTCGTTTTTTCTTAATCTGGTGTTAAGTGTATCAACTCTAATATAGTTATTAATCGTTTTTATTAATATACTCTAATGGCGAACACGTGACAGCGCGATAGGTTTGTTCTTTATGTCATTGAGTGGTCGCGGTTTTTTCACTTATTTGGGTTTAGGGTTGTTTGTGGGTTTTAGTTGTAACAGGTAGCAGTTAGACCCCAATTATGATGAGTTTCATGATCCTGGTCAGGAGAAGAGGGAAATTGCTAGATAGATTTATGAAAGTATGTGAGGTAGTTAAATGGGTGGGTTAAATGAGTTTTGGCAGTGTTTGTGTTTGTAATATCTATTTAGTTTAATTTTTTTTATCATATGTTACGCTGAATTTTAAAATATTTATTTAATACACCATATGCTAATACTAAGAGTATTTTTTTTTAAAAGATATATACGTAAAAATAGATATAATATGATTATAGATATAACATAAACAAATATATTAAATAAAATGTCAAACCAATATGCATACCAATGCATGTGTTAAGTTTTGCAAATTAGAGAATAAATATGTATTCGGTTGCTTGGTGATCATGTAGATAATTAAGTATTTGGGTTGCAAATTGATCCCACAGTGTGTACCTTATTTTTCCTCATTTCTAAATAAAAACGGGAATTAAGAGAAATAAGTAGTAATATATCATGAAAAAAGATAAAAAATTTTGCATATGAATAGATTGTTTATTTGTTTGTTTCAATATATCAGCATTGTATGAGTAAGAACATCGAAATGATTGTTAGAAATTTTACAATCATCGATCGTATTTGCTATACAGGACTCCTTCTTAAAAGTTATTCTACACACTGTACAGTTGGAGATAAATTCCTCTTGATTCCTCAATCATAACATTTGAGACGACATAGACCCTCCTTTTGATCAGTTCATTCTCAAATATCTTTGTCAAATAACTCTTGATTGAACAATGAATTTTATCACAATGTAAAACAAATTAAATATAAAAGCTATTAGCACTTATAAAGCTATTAAAAATATTTATAAATTGGACCTAGTATCACTTAAAAGAATCATGAAAAATAATCAACTAACCTTAACATCCATTAAAATCATTTCTATGTAAGTCGTCTTGCTCTTGTCAAATTTGGATGAGACTTTTCATAACCTTATAACTCTTGCCTTTATTTTCCAAATTTTTTCATTACATAATCTACCATAGGTAATACTATTGATAGAATCGTAGTAGGTAGCCATTAGATATGAAAAATAAAAAACAAAAGAGAAACTATGTCTGGATTATGAATCCTCAAAATGATAAATAATTGTAAAACATCACTATTACTCAGTGCACGCACACTAATTGTACACGACAATAATTAGGCAATATTTCCAATGGAGATACTTACTACAATTAGGTAAAAATTATGTCATTATGTTTTATTAACCTTTATGACTAAATCAATGGAGATACTTGCTCAGTATATATATTATCTAAATAGTTAAAGAAGAGAAAAAAGATATAATACTAAATAAATAAATAATTGTCAAATAATATAGAGTAAAGATTTCGTATTCTATAAAGAAAAATATAATCTCCAATGTATTTGTTATATAAAATAAGTAAGTTAAACTTATTATCAAAATTTTAATATAACTAAGAATATTATTGGACACGTAAAACTTTTTATAAATATTATTGTTGATTTATTCGGACCCAGTTATTAATTATTTTATTATTTGTTTACAATAATTTTACATAGTTAATTAAAATAATTGTCATATCAAAAATAATATTTATTATTTGCAATTTTTTTAACTAACTATCTTTTTTTCTTAGTTATACCGAGAGCAAATAAAAATAACTTAAAAACCAAAAAAGAAAGAAACTTCATATTCAAAAATTAAAAAATAACATATTAAAAAGGAATAGTCGTAATATATAAATTGAAGCAACAATTTAAATTTAAATTAATCTAAAACTAATTTAATCAAATACCAATATTAGAACTAAATTACTTAAATAATATTTAATATATTCTAGTCCTTAGACACATAGATTAGAGTCATTCTCGTAATGATAACCAATTGAATCAACATCATAAGATCGAACATTTAGAATTCGTGCGAATTCAGACCATTTTCTTGTTAAATAAGCTTCATCTTCTGCTATCCATTCAATACAGCAAGGTATAGAATTGCCAAATTGAAAAACCAAACTGACCTTTATTCCCTTCAATGGCATTGCATTGATGCAAAAGAAGGCCAGTAATTTCTAAAAAAAATACAATATGTTATAAAATTATTTTAATTACGAAAAGTTTAAAATAAGAAAATTTGAATATATTACCAATCGTTGAAATTGTAGCTCCGAATTTGACACGAATTAACCAAAATTGAACTTAAATTGAGGAAATTTAATCTCATTATGTGCTCCACTTCGAAGATTTTCGGACAGACGTAGAAAGCATGGAGGGATGGAACTTGAACTTGGCCTACAAAGCTCCGTAGAAACAATCTCTCAATAAAAAATCGAGCTCCTCCTAAGAAAACTAACTTTACACACATTCCATTAGATTGGTCATAATATGTGAGTAGATCCAACCATCCTTCGATAAAATAGAGTTTACTGCCCCTTCGTTGGACGCTTACATCCATGTAATTAGAACCCAAATTAGTAAATATAACTTGAGATGGTATCTGATGGATGTGGTGCATTATAAACGATTGCGGCAAAAGATAATTGCACTGGAACATTAGACGAAAAGAATAAGTTGGAGTAAGAACAATCATTAAATTATCAAAAGAATAATATAACAAAATGAGTATATACAAAATACTATAAAAAAATTATAAATTGTACCTTAAAAGGGATCAACTTCGATGAAAAACGAAGAATACATTCTTATTCTATGAAATAGTCAAAGAAGAATAATAAATTAAAAAAAAGAGTTGAGTCTAACTCATGAACTACAAAAAAACACTATATATAACTTTTATTAGAACAAAAATAATTATATAAATTAATTATTATTATTAAGTTAATTTTTTCTTATTTATGTTATATATCATATATTTGCCGTGATTAAATAAGCCATTATCATATTATTCATGAATCATAGATTTTTGTTTTAATTTTTTAAGGTAGATATCAATATCAACTTGCCGGAAATTATGATTAATTTAAAATTATATTACAATGATTAAAAATTAAAATTATTGACAATTAACATAATTATGTATTAAATGCTATTTTTTTTAACAAAGATAGGATGACTCGAACCCACGACTTCTTAAATGAGTATGGGGAGACTATGCCATTTGAGCTATAACTCATTGGTGTATTAAATGCTAATTTGATGTATAATGATTGATAATTAACATAATTATGTAGAAAATAAAACATAACAACTAAAATTAAATTTGTTAACTAATTTAAGCTAGGTAGACAATGTTTTGTAATTATTTTAGCATTTAATTATTGATATCTATCAATGAACGAAAATTAGAATTGTATCAATATAATTAAAATGATTAAAAATATTTTCGATTGATAATTGGTTTAATAATGCATTAAATATTGATTTTATATAATTATAATAAAAATATTTTTTTAAATAAATTTAGAAGCGAGAATAGTACTTTTATTTGGAAGGAAAAATAAATTCATGAAGAATTAACACCTCACTTTCATTAGTTGATAATGCATTAAATATTGATTTTATAAGATTATAATAAAGATATTTTCCTAAATTAGTATAATCATGCATTATTCATTTAATGCTAATTATAATATAATTATAATAAAGATATTTTTCTAAAATAAATTTAGAAGAGAGAATAGTATTTTTATTTTGGAGGAAAAAATAGTTGATGAAAAATTGCACCTCACTTTAATTAGTTGGGAGAAAATCCAGTTTTAGTATATTAAGTAGATCATAATATAATTAGAATGAATAAAAATATCGATGATTGATAATTAGTTTAATAATACAATTGAAGTAACAATTTAAATTTCTCTAAAATTAATTTAATCAAATACTAATATTAAAACTAAATTACTTAAATAATATTTAATCTATTCTAGCCCTTAGACACATATAGATTAGAGTTATTCTCGTAACGATAACCAAGTGAAACAACATCGTAAGTTCAAATATTTAGAATTCGTGAAAATTCAAACCATCCCCATGTTAAATAAGTTTCATCATCTGCTATCCTTGCAATGTGACAAGGTATAGAATTGCCACACCGAGAAACTAAATTGACCCTTATTTCCCTCAATGGCATTGCATTAATGCAAAAGAAGGCCCGTAATTTTTGAAAAAAATCACAATATGTTATAAAATTATTTTAATAACGAAAAAGTTAAAATAAGAAAATTTAAATATATTACCAATCATTGAAATTGCGTCTCCGAGTTTAACACGAATTTACCAAAACTGAACTTAAATTGAGGAAATTCAATCTCATTATGTACTCCACTTCGAAGATTTTCGGGCAGACATAGAAAGCATGGAGGGGATGGAACTTAAACTTGACCTACGAAGTTCTGTGGAAACAATTCCTCAATAAAAAATCGAGCTCCTCCCAAGAAAACTAACTTTACCCATATTCCATTAGGTTGGTCATAATATGTGAGTAGATCTAACTATCTTTTGTTAAAATAGAGTTTATTGCCCCTTTTCTGGATGCTTACATCCATGTAGTTAGAACCTGAATCAGTGAATACAACTCGATGAGGTATTTCATGGATGTGATGCATTATAAATGATTGCGGCAAAAGACAATCGCATTGGAACATTAGACGAAAAGAATAAGTTGGAGTAAGAACAATCATAAATTATCAAAAGAATAATATAATAGAATGAGTATATAAAAAATACTATAAAAATTATAAATTGTACCTTAAAAGGATCACCTTCGATGAGAAACAAAGAATAAATTTTTATTCTATGAAGTAAATTGGTTATTTTTAAATTAATTTTATATTATTTACGTTATATATCGTATATTTGTTTTGTTAATATAATAAGATTTTATCATAATTTTTTTTTATCATGATTAGAATAACCGGTGCCATTATCACTACAAGAAATACCATTAAAATCGACGGTCAAATCGATGGTTAGGTTGCCGATAATATTAAAAATCGACGGCAAAATCAACAGTGGATGAGGTCACTATTAAGCTTGTCGATTTTTCAAAATTTTAAAAAAATCGACGACTTACCAGGCCGTCGATAATAATTCATTAAAATCGACAATCTTCTCGTTTATAATATGAATTTGAGAATTTTACCTAATTAATAAAATCGACAGTTTTGCCGTCGATATTATTATATAAAATCGATATTGTTTTCGTCGATATTTAATTCAATAAAATCGACAAAAGAGCCGTCGATTTAATTATTAAAATATTGACAAGTTCGTTGTCTATATTTTTTTTTCTTTTGTCTATTTTAAATTTAAAAAGCGACAACTTTACCATCGATTTTAATAGCCACATTTTTTTAATTATTTTTTATTTGAAAAATAGTAAACAATTAATACAAATAAAATTTTAAATATCAAAATAAAATTTATACAAAAGATAACAAGATAAATAAACTTTTAAATATTTAAAATGATAGTTTATAGTATATATTAGAGTATAATTCAACTCTTTACACTATAAAAGGCTTTTTAGGGGGCTTGACTTCCATACCTGCAAACACATAACAAATGAATCACAACTCAAGATCTAAGACAACATTTGCAAGCAAAACAAGTGCAGCAGCAGAACATCACGAAGAATATAAGAAGTACCTCTGATGGATCACGGAGAGAGTAAACTGCATTGCTTTCTTTTGGCGCTGAAGACACCAAGATCCCATAACCTTTATTTTCCTCCCTCAAAACCTGTTAGAATAAAAATGAATTCATTTTAGATCACTATTCAACCAAACCACCAGAGTAAATGGAAAAGAAAGGTGGACATAAAAGCGCTCATTATTACCTTAAATGTATCTTCATCTGTTCTGTCATCTCCAATATATATAGGAAACACATCATCACAATTGCTAAGCCCTGAAAAATGATAAATTTTTATATCAGTTATTAATGTGAAAACAAAGAACTTTGATTTTCAAGAAAGGGGATAGAACTCACCAAGTGACGCGAGCAAAAACGTGACTGCTTTTCCCTTATCCCAGTCAATCATTGGGTGGACCTCTAAGACCTGAAAAATAGTGAAGTAGACATTACGACGAAGAAAACTCCATCCCAAAGATCCGTCACAGTTAAATCCCCCAAAGCAAGAGTAGAAAGATTCACTCAAAGATATACCTTGCGCCCATGAGTTAGTTGAAAACGTGGATAGCCCTTCAGAATATCATGGACAATCTGCCCCACCAAATCCCAACTTTGCATATTAAATTGAGAGAAGAAAATTATTAACAAGTCTCTGGAAGAGCAAAATAATTAAGCAGAAATGATGCTCCATTATCATGTAATGATACTGCTAACTGTGGTCTATCTCATTAGAGGACGAGAGACTGTACCTTATCATCTACATTGCGGTAATGTACACACACACAAAATTTATTGTTTTCAACTTTTGCTCCTTTAATATCTTTTGTACTCTCAACAAGAGATTCAAACACCTGTCAAAACAAAATCCAATCAGGATATAGCATCTTAACAAAGTAAAAAAAACCAAAATGCAAATAATGATGGTATTTTTGAAATATGCATACCTCATCAATCAGGGGCAAGAACTCAGCAGCAGGTTGGAATAAATTAACTTCCTTACCCTGTCATGTTAAAGATAATCATGAAAACTATTTATAAGAAAGCTTGAGAAGAAAAATGAGATTAGTACATATGGACTACAAAACCTCATTACCAGTAGACCTAATGGTGCAATTAGGGTGGTTATCAGGTACAGCCTGCCTGACAGGACCAATGATGTCCATAACATGACTACCAGCATAATAGAGTTCTGTTAGTCCTATAAATTCATATACCTGAGCCAATAGGGTGAAATAAAAGTTAAAATCAATACCAACATATCAAGAAATAAAGCTAATACAATATTCAGTTCATGTAAAGCATGTCAAGAAGGTAAATTCATAAGCAATTACTCTGTGTGCTCAAAACCTAAAATAGAGAGCAAAATCTTTAGTAAAACACAAGACTCAATGCAATTTAACTGAATAGGTAATCACAATATCTAGAGCATATATATTCATGTAAAGCAATTTAGCTTTTCCCGGTAATTAAGGTTGCGCATTAAAGTTCCTCCATGTACGAGATCTGTTCTTAACCCCTTCAGATACCATTTTGGGAAGTAAACTCAATCATTAAAAGGTTGAAGCCTCAGAATAGCAAAGGCAACAAATAAAATAAATGCACTCAAAATGTTTATGGCAGTTGCTAGCGCAATATCAAAAAGTGTAGCCATCTTCTTTCCTCTCTAAAGTTGATGCACCTCTTCCTCTAGACAAATTTAAGAGAAATTTAAAAAGTTGGTTTCATCAACACACAAATAATCTAAACCAATTTCTCAGTGGAAATACCAAAAGATCATGCTTTTTTCCATAAAACATAAGGTTACATGAATACTATTTTTAAATTATGTTTACCGCTTTCTGTTATCAGATTGCCTGAAAAAACAAATTCAACATGGCTATGGCCAAAATAGACACAAGAAGAAAGTCCTTTTTTGTTTAAAAATGCACCAATACCCAAAATCACATCAAATCGCTTGAAATTGCATTCTAAGGTAAGAGTGGCATTTAGTAATATTGATTATGTTATTTTGAAGAAAAAATAGCAAACTTTTATCACCTTAAGTTAGTTGAAAGTATTGTGAACAAATTAAACAAAATCATGAAAAAATGAGGAAGCTTGACATACTTGTAGAAATTCTTTCTCTCTAGAAGCTTTCCATTGCCGAAACTGTTCTGATTCTTGTTTCTAGATTCCACATTAACAACAGCAAAATAAACAACAAGCTGGTAAATCTAAAGAATAAATTCACCAAAACAAATTTCAAATCAAATAGAAACCCTACCAAACCACATTGATCAGCAAAAAAGATGAAAAATAGGTAAATCGAATGTCCAAATCAAGAAGAATTGATTATGATAACTAGGTTTCAGTAATATTGATGCGATTGTTATTGACAAGCGCAAATTCAAAATTCCATGATGACAATAGTAGATACAAAAACTGAAAAATAAATATAATAATCAGAAAGAGATAGAAAGGAACTTACAAGAAGCTGTGATGGCGACGGGCTCATAGCGACGGCGACTGGCAAAGATGTTGCAAACACGAATCTGTGAAAGAAGAAGAACTTACATGCAGATTCACAAATCACAATGTGATAGAGTGATAGAGAGAGAGAGAGTGTGCGAGAGAGAGAGAGGAACTTACATGAAGAGTATGGCGCGGTGGCAGGCTTGGCGGGGGAGTTTTGTCGATTTTAATTAAAATAAAAATCAACACTTTAGCCGTCTAATTTATATAATAAATCTACACCGTTTATCCAATTTTAGAAAGAAATCTCAATCATCTAAATTTATCGATGGTAAAAGCTGTCGACATTATAATTATTAAAATAGACAACCAGCCATCGATTTTAATGAAAAAAATTTTGCCCACCATTTCGTCGATAATGTAACGATAAAATTAAGGTGTTAGAAGGTTGCCAAAATAATAGACGACATGGTCGTCGATTTTAATATTTTATTTTTAATAATTTCTTTTTCATTTTATCGACGACAAGCCGTCGAAAATTATTGACGAAAAATCTGGACGTCGATTTTTAGCGTCGATAA
>NC_029786.2:25505187-25505973 GCF_000816755.2 Arachis ipaensis | reverse complement strand
ATTTTAGAGGAAAAATGGATTCATGAAAAATTGACACCTCACTTTCATTAGTTGAGAGAAAATCCAGTTTTAATATATTAAGTAAATAAATAGATAGGTCACGAAATATTAATCACTACAAGAAATATCAACATTATCGATAAAAATATTAAAATGAAAAAAAAAAACTAAATTTAAAAATTATTAGAAGCATTAGATTTTTGTATAATGTTGCAATAATCAAATAACGAAAGGTTTTAAACTTGGTGAATTCTATGGTATAGAAAGAAAGATTCTTCTACACTTATATATTTGTGTTGTCAAAAGGGTAGTGTGACAAGTATTTAGAAAGAGAGTAGTTGAAGAGACAAGGTTTAACATGTTTTAGGTAAAATATAGTGTATTTTGTCTTATGTAATATGTGAATGATGTATTGATTAAATAGGCTAACTATATTTATGTTAATTAGTTATTAAAGATAATGTTGGGTCTGGTATGATTTTTTTCTATTTTTGGACTTTTTAAATGTACACTCTCTCTTCCCATATCATAGTAACAACTCAAAAGAAAATTTTTGAACCAATAAATCTAACCTAAAGTTAATATAAAAAGAAATCTAAGCTAATAATTTTTCTTCCAACTCATGTTACTTGAAAAAAAATTCAATTAATTACTTTTATTTACATAATAAATATCATTTGAAAAATTAATTTTTACGCACAAAAATTTATTAATATTTATTTTAAATTAAATTAATGAATGTATAATATATATTAAAAAATTATCATCTTTTTTCAAAACATTTTT
>NC_029786.2:25486668-25505162 GCF_000816755.2 Arachis ipaensis | reverse complement strand
AAATTAAGATATTATAAATTTTAATAAATATGTATAAAAGAACTTTTGGATTTAAAAAAATAATAAGAATTTAATCGCCGCCAAAATTTGGCGGTTTTGCACTGAATTTTTAATTTTTTAAACAATGTAGACCGCCGCCAAACGTTGGCGGCCATTAACACGGGCTTTGATATCATGGTAAATCGCCGCCAAGACTTGGCGGCGATTTGCACACGGTTGAACTTGTATAGCCAAATGTTACACCGCCAAACTTTTGGCGGCCATTTGTACTTCGTTTAGCACAGTCAGAGTAAACCGCCGCCAAAAGATGAGAACGCCGCGTTTTAAAACTAAATCTCCGTCAATATGGTCGCCAACGACTTTTGGCAGCGGTTTGAGTTAGGGCTGCGGGTATTGATCCCACTAGGTGATTTGGCGACCGGAAACTAAAACGCCGCCAAATTTTGGTGGCGATTAGTCTTTCTTTTGACGGCCTTAAAACGCGGAGAGAACATCACAATAATAAAACAAACGTAATTTTATAGGTAAATGTCAACAAATTTTTTTATTAATTTTCTTTTAAAGTTTATGAAAATTATTAACTATAAGGTTTTTTTTTTAACAGATTTTTTTATAATTTATGAGGTTTAATAATAACCTTATAAAATCTACGTTGGATAATAAATATTAATTTAATAATTAAAAAATGTTACTTATTTGATACAATAACTCACTTATAAATTATAAACAATAAAATAATTTGCTTTTTTCATACAGACTTGTCTAAATTGTTTTGATATACTAATCAAAGAGAAACTCTGCTATCTCCACACAACTTGTTCCTACTATTAAAAAGGTTATTTGTTTTTTTAGATTTTTTATTATTTTAAGAGTGAATATTTTCAACCTTAGAATCTATACTTGTGGCAAAATCAAAAAAATTATCTGCTAAACAAAATAACATATTTATTAAAATACGAAGAAAACAAATCTCTTGTAAAGAGTTGTATAGTCTAATAATTCAACAAAAATGTTTAAGGCAATCCTAAATGTCTCCAATCCTAATATACTTTTATCACTCTATCATTCCACGAAACTCATCCCTGCAGCGATGTCTAGTGGCAGCTCCTCACCTTGCCGCTGAAATAGATAAATCAGAGCACTCTCCATCGCCTTCATCCTTTTCTTCTCTACTGCTGCCTCATCCTCCATCACCTTCCTCTTCAACTTCTCGCCTTCCAGCTCTGCCTGCAGTTCAATCAGCTTCCTCTGGGTCTCCTCTAGTTGGACTCCGTTGCCAGGCGCATGTGAATTCGGACCGAAGAGTTGAGTAGGAGTCGGTCCGAAACCCACACCACGTACTCTACCCGGTTTCTCTTTTTCGAAAACCTGAGCAATGGAATCACTTTAAGACAACACCCTAGAAGACTTATCTTGTTGCTCAATCTCCTCAATTCTTTTCTACAGACACAAATTAGCAAATACAATCATTTTGTTGATAGGTCCATCGCATCTCAATAACACACCAAACAGGATGATTAACTATATCACTTTCATCACAGTAAAAAAGACACAAATATGTTCGAAAAAAATTGGTCTCAAGAGATAACAACATAAAACAACCAAATAAGAGCATCTGTTTCACGTGATGCCAACCACTTAAAAAAGAAATAAAGGATAAGTGAAACTGAATTATGTCAAACATAACAAAAAGAGAATTTTCCTAAGAAATGTGAAACTCTACTTAAGGATTTAAATCTCATGCAATGTAGGACGTGTCTTTTTAATGCTTAACTAACAACTGTATTATGTAGCATATATTTTATGTACAGCAATAACTAACGAACTGTTATCCACAAATCAATGAAATCACAGATGAAATTAAACCATAAGCATATCATCATGCACTCGAATTACTCCTGAGGTTACTTAATCTGCACATCAAATATAACCTCCTATGTCAAAATCTGCCGTAATCTTCGTAAACTAAATCCATTCATCTAGGTTTACAAATAACACAAATAATACAATTTTGCTCTATCAATAAAGCTTATATAAATTATAATCAACATGGTGCCAAAAATGTATGAAATCTAAAAATTACACAGAATCAAATATGAATGTTTGTCGATCATATATCGTTTTGTAAATGCCACAATAAAATTAAGAAAATATCATATATCATTTAATGTAGAAGTAAACAAGTACCTTATGTGAGACGATAATTTTAACGACAAAGTCTAACAAGTAGTACTTACACCGATTGCTCTTGCTTCATCATTGATATAGGAACCATCTTTTTTTTTTGTGCACTGTGATCCATAACTTTCCTCTACCGACTCTCCTCCCTTGTTGTTCCGATTGTAAGGACAAAGTTTTTGTCATTACCGTATTCCACAAAATCAATTAAATTAATTCATAGAGATAGTCCAAATAGTGAATGAAAAAGTGAAGTACCTCTTCTTCCATCCACCGTGCGAAGCTTTTTGAACCGCCAGTGTGGGTATATAGTTGCTTTGATCAATTTTTTGTGTTTTTCTGGCACTTCTCCTATTGGTCCATCAGAGACAACAGGAGATTAGGAACTGATTTAAAAATACTCAATGCAACATAAATTGTTTTGTTGTGTATGAACAAGTGGCTTGGTAATTATTATAAGGTCAACTTTGTATGCAGTCTATGTATGTTCCATCCACCTTTTAATCTGGTTTTCTTTTTCTGGCTGACCAAGAAAACTATTTGGCACCTTAATCATTTATCTTTACATGCTTCAATTCAAGTACTAGAATTTTCAGTTAGCATCTAAATAAAAGTCAGAGACATGAACCTTACTTATTTCTAATCTATCTTTTGATTAGTTCCTTTCCTATATATAGTTAGTTTCACAAATACATCGATTATTATTATGATCAATAATGACCTGTTCTAATCTATAAAAAACTGTACTCTTTTAGACAAACAGGATAAAAAGATTAAATTCATTTCATTTTTTATTTTTATTTTATATACCAATGATAAATTAGATTACCTTCGTCTCAGCCTTGGCGCGATAGTCAAGGAACCATCTCCAATGTTCTCGATCAATTCCCGGCTGACGATGCTCATTATTTTGTTCAGTCATGAATGTTGGCTTGTAAAAAGCATTATACAACCTCAGCCTTGTTTCTTTCCAAGGCTTCTCCATACTTTTCAAAATATTTTTCTTGATAATTCCTTCGCTATCTTCATCAAAGTGAAAAATTTGCTACATAGATAACACAATTTGTCACAAATTGAAAAAAAAAAGCATATTTAATTCAAAGTGGATATTTTGAGTTTTACCTTGACACATTCGTTATAAACTTGACTAAAAATTCTTCAATTAAACCATTGCACTATCCTCAAGGTTTCAAGTATCGCGTCGCCCACATAGCCAAGTGCCACGCATTCTTCTTCTCAAGAGACATTCCACTATAGGGATATTCATTCTCTTTTGGCATTTTATTAAGGTCATATGACAGAATCGAGGTCTCTCGTCCAGTAGAATCAGCCTCATCAAAGCCATATGAGGAAACAATGTCATCTTTCTCCATTGAATCTGGAACCACCTCTCCCAGGTCTTCAGATGCCTCCTGAATCTGGATCGAGATATCCCTAAGAGGTGCATCATAGCCAAATCAGCCCACAATAAGATGAATTAGTGTGTGAACATAATCTTATGACATCAACAGCTAAAAAGTTGTCTTTCTTACGTTCCCATAGTCGTGCAAGTCCATGTTCTATGAGTTTAAATTCCTCTCGTGCTGCAATATCCAGTTCAACGACAAGAGTATTTTCATAGCGTGCCTGCACAAAAAGGGGTTTCATGAATATGGAACTAAACAAGAGTTGGAGATTCAACAAAAAACTAAATATTTTTATAATCTTTGGCTTTTGGAACATCTTGACACAACTCGAAAATTTTGCTGCTACAGGAGTTCGTCTCAATTAACTATAAAAGCAGGTCTTAAAGGCCAAATAAAGATGCCACTTCACGGGTCAAATGATGTTAATTAGACTTCAAAGACTAGATAAGGGATGCTAAGATAGCTGAGCATTTCCAATATCAAAAAAGATAAGTAGTTGTTGTTATTATATATACATCATAAGAATCGTATATTGAGAAACACACACATATTGCATAGTTAATAAGACCTACCATCTTAATAACAAACCTACCTCAGAAAAATGACAACATGGGAATGCCATAGCCCATAAGGAAATAAATTAAAATTTAGTGGTATGTTTTATTGGAAATTTCTGAATAGTTTCTTTTTTCTCTTCTAACATCCAAATGTGGACGAAAGTTTGAGGATTCTCAGAAAGGTGCTAAAGAACCCTGGAAATTAAGATTCTGTGGCTAGTTAATCAAATACAATGAGGAGAGTTAGAGCCCTCAACTGTATAAAACTACTTTTGTGATCTTTCTATATAAAAAATTCTATGTTCTGCCATGTATCTGAACCACTCAGCAACAGACTTTTCCTCCCAAATTTTGCCCTTCCCTTTACTCTTATTTTGCCCATTAACTATTTCATAAGGTGGGACTCCAATAGCAATGATATACGGAGTTGGCAGAGCTCGTAGCAATGACACCAACAACAAATCGTTTTCTCACTATACAGGGTGAAAGCCAGGCTCATAAGCAACCATAAATTCTACAACATATAGTCTCACAATGCATTTTAAGCCTTGATAGTATACAAAGCATCCATGATGGTTCAAATAGTCAAATTCAAGAACATCAGGATAATACTGTTATTATACTTCCACTCACAAATAAAAAAAATAAACTGCATGTCTACCACCATGGTTTCAACCAATTTCATAAGTCATAAAAGCATGATATATACTCCCCATTTGTCTTATATTGTATCTCTGTATTGTTATATTGCATCTCTATATGGTAAAGTAGTTTAGAATTGGGGCCGCTGTTAGCTTTCTTCTGTCTCATCGAGACTATTGTGATGGAAATCTCAGTATCCATCTAGTATTTTTTGTGAATAAATTATCATTTTAATTTCACAAAAAATTTAGTTTTTGATTAAATAACTTGATCAAAAAATTGAATTTATGTTAACTAAATACTTTTTCAAACTTTTATCTAAAAACATAGATTTGACTCTCATGTAACCACATTTAGGACCGAACAAATTGAAAAATTTACATCAAATTATCAACCACAACTAGCATCAGCGGACATCACATGAAACAAAAAGGCTAACCATGAAATTGATTTTCATCTATAATCATCCGAAAACAGCAACTTACAAACACATAGATACATACAAGCATAAAGACATGCACATTTACCTTCACCTCATCGAGTATTTTCTGTGAGAAGCACGTGTCCGTACTTGTTGTGAACTCAAATCTAAACTTAGCAATGTACCTTCGGTCCCATTGATGCAACTCCTAAAATGTTTAACATAATCAAATGAAATCTATGTCGTGTTTCATCTAGAAACATGAAAAGGGAGTTTAAATTGGTTTGGACAACAGCAATCAAACCTTTATCATTGAAGCTGGCGCATGGCGAATGGCTCGAGTGAGGTGTTTATGTCCAGAGAATGCATCCAGCCATGATTGTATACGAGACTCTTTGAACCACAACTCCCTTGAAAAGGATGTTGCATGGTCCAATGAAGAGAATGGGGACGCATCTATCATCTTCTCTACGAACCAGTAGCTTTTACAGACCAAGAAGAAGTCTCGACTCTCTAATTTCCCTGATATGCCACAGACACAGAAAGAATGTACAAAGACAATATAAACATGTGATTACATGAAGACTTGTAGAAGAGGTTAGAGCATTCTAAAAAACCAGTTAGATAATAGAGCTTTTTATGAGATAAAAGGTTTTAAAATATCTAAAATAACTCAATCAATTCAATCTATTGTCTATTGATATGACTAAAATACAAGAAGGACAAAATCATTAGTGAAGCATGATAGTAATATCTATGCAGAATCTCATATTAATATAAGCTAAATGCATGACACATAAACGTAATTATGAATCGACGGCCTCATCACAATTTTCAATGCCTTCATTAGTGGATTCTTCTATATCACCGTCTCGTGTCAACCGCAGGCCTTCAACATCAAATTCGGGTAAGCTAGTCATACAAGATTGGGGATGAAGGTCGATCTCACAATGTTCGTAATCTTCACCCATTTCAAACAAATCTCTTGGCTTCACATGGACTACTACACTCCATCTATTGTCAACATCATCCTCCACGTAGAACACAAGACGCGCCTCAGATGTTAAGATGTATGGCTCATCGTCCTCTCGATCACCGGTGTGAATCAGAGTGGCAAAATTGACACAGGTGTGGCCTAACATGTTTTGTCGTATGCCTCTGCCCGACGTGGTGTCTTCCCAAATACACTTGAACAAGACTACAGTGAATTGACCACGGTAATTTAGCTCGATGATGTCTACTAATCTACCGTAATATGACACACCGCTGACAGTAACATTAGCATCCCGTTTGCTTGCATAACTTCTAGTATCGGAAGTGACATACACCCTGCTATTCTGTGTTTTCATCCCTTCCTTCCTCGACATGGTTCTAAATTTAAATCCATTGATGTTGTAAGCCTGAAAGCGTCTGGCTTGGGTAAGGGGACCGCAGGCAAGCCACTGCAACTTGTTCGAATGAATGGTGCTTCCAAATGGGACCTGGCATTGAACCACTAGAGGCAAGAAAGCATCAAAGGGGAGTTGGATCCTGAGATATTATGGATTACCTCATGCCTGAACCAGTTGGGAACTTCTCTGTGCACAACACTATCTATGTGAGACTGGGACCTTATTTTATTTTGTAGTTTTCTCTTTGCGATGGCTCTGTACTCACTATGCGAACAAAAAGTTAGTTCAAGTTCAATAATATCAATACCATATTGGCTCGCCGTAAAATTTGTTAACTCAGGCTCTATACTTACTCCAAGAATTTCTCTACAGCAATGTAATTGATCAGCATATGACGGTGTGCTTGAAGTTTTTGGTTGCTGTTGGAGTAAAAAATGAGGCAGCTTCGACCGCCTTTCCAACCACTGGGAACATGCTGGCAACCTTGCTCAGCGGAGCATCATTCGGCCGATCGTCAACTCGCGTTAGTCAGTTGATCCTAGTCTCGACATTATCTATGTATCTTGAACAGAATGTGAGAATCTCCTCGGATAAGTAGCCCTCTGCAATCGATCCTTCCGGTTGTGCCCTATTACGCACGTACTGCTTGAGACGACATAGGTACCTTCGAGAACATAACAGGTAAATTACTAGATGACAGCTAGCTTAATAAAACAAGTCGAGAAGGCTTATTTAGATCTTTACCTCTCAATTGGGTACATCCACCGGTAATGCACTGGGCCACCGAGGCGTACCTCCTCGACCAAATGCACCATTAGATGAACTATGACTGTGAAGAATGAAGGTGGAAATATTATCTCCATGTGGCATAGAGTACGGACCACACGATCCTGAAGGAAAAGAAGTTGCTGAGGATCTATGGATTTACTGCATATTAGCCAGAAAAAGGCCGATAACTCAGCCAGGACGGCAGACACTGGGGTGGGAAATACATGTTTTGACGTAATTGGCAGGAGATGTTCCATTATAATGTGGCAATCATGACTCTTCAAGCCCGATAACTTGCGCTGTTTTAAATCAACACAGCGAGAGATGTTGCTAGAGTACCCGTGTGGAAAGACCACATTCTTGATGGTCCTAAGTAAGACATCCTTCTGTGGATTTGACATGGTAAAGACTGCAGAGGGATACTTTCCACCTTCAAGTGGCCACATATTATGCCTAATTCCCATCAACTGGAGATCTTTTCTTGCTTTTAGGTGGTCTTTGGATTTACCACTCTCGTTCAACATGGTGAAAACAATGTTGTCGCACACATTCTTCTCTATGTGCATCACGTCAAGGTTATGACGTAATTCGTTGTTCTCCTAGTATGGGAGCTCAAAGCATATACTCCTCTTTTTCTAGGGAGACTCGTCTTGCACCACGGTATGTTGTCTGCGCCTTCTTTTACTGCCCATCGCCTGCACCTTGCCATGTGAGATGGGCACACCATCCAACTGTCTCAAGATATCCCTGTCAGTCAATTTGACAGGTGGGGATCTATCATCTACGTTGCCATAAAATCTACTCCAGTCCTGTCTATATCTGTGATCGTGACTCAAGAAGCGACGATGACCCATATAACACCATTTCTGACTGAAGGTGAGTCGCCTAGTCTCGGCGTCCAAATTGCACGTAGGGCAAGCTCTCCCGCCGTATGTATTCTAGCCAGATAAGTTGCTCAAGCCAAGAAAATCGCTGATAGTCCACATCAATGCAGCATGCATCTTGAATGTTTTCTTCTCACTGGCATCGTACGTATCAACACCGGTCCACAACTACTTCAACTCATCGATCAGGGACTGTAGGTAGACATCTATGTCATTGCCAGGCATTTTAGGGCTGGGAATAATCATGGAGAGAATAAAGTTGGTTTGTTTCATACAAATCCTAGGGGGTAAGTTGTACGGAATAAGAATCACTGGCCATATTGAGTACTTTGAACTAAGATTTCCATAAGGATTGAAGCCATCACTGGCCAGGGCTAAGCGAACACTGCACGGATCACCAGAAAAATTAGTGTATCTCCTATCAAATGCTCTCCAGGCCTCGCCGTCTCTGGGATACCTCAAAGAACCGTCAGAGTTGGTTCCTCTCTTATGCCACAACATCTCCACGGCTGTCTTGCTGGACATGAATAATCGCTACAACCGTGGAATTAGAGGAAAGTAATGTAAAACCTTTGCCGCCTGAGGTTTCCCATTCTTCTTGGCGACGATGTTGATCCTTACTAAAGGATTCCTCCGGGTCTTTTGCTTCCACCTGGATGCTCCACATCGTTTGCTTCTAGACAGGTCTTGGTCGGAGCCCTGGTATAGCATGCAGTCATTTGGACATGCATCTATCTTCTTGTACTCAATACTGAGCTTCCTTACAATCCTCCTAGCATCGTGAAAGGTCTTCGGAATCTTTGCATGCTCAAAGGCGTCTCCCAATAGCTCTAGAATCAAACCAAAAGCCTTGTTGCTCACTCCGCACATGCACTTTATATGGTATAGCCTCACCAAGAAGGACAACTTCGAGAAACTTGAGCATCCCAAAAATAATTCCTGCTCGCCATCTTCAAGAAAGTCATGAAGGACACGAGCCTCGCGGCTAGGTTCATCAGATAAGTACGACAACTCTTCCACACCGTCTCCCAAATGTTCATTCATCGAGTCTTCATCATCACCCGGTTGTCCCGGAAAGTTGAATACCTCGTGGACCATGTTACGCAGTTGATCTACTGAGTTTCCAGTGGACTCTGAATCTTCTCTACCACTGGAGCTCTCATCTACGATCCTCTCACCGTGATGTAACCAAAAAGTATAGTTAGGGGGAAAGGATTTCATCAGAAGATGATCATACGCATCCTCTCTAATTTGGAAAAACCGAAACCCACACAACGGACATGGGCAGTGTATCATCCCATCGGATGATGCATTGGCAAATGCGAAGTCAAAGAATCTATTCAGACCATCCCTATATTCTGCACTATCTCGTGGCTTTTTAATCCAACTCTTATCAATGTTGCCTTTATTTAAATGGCATTAATAGGATGAATAAACAGTAAATAAGGACATAAAACTAAAAAAAATTAAGAAAAAAAGGCTGTGTCAGAAGAACCAATCACATTTTATCACAATTATGAAATGGGAAACTAATATATGAGTTAATCTCGACAGTTTATTTCAATCAAAACCATGTAGGGAGCAACAGAAAAATACAAATAGGAAACAGAAACAAGGTTTCTAGCATCCCAAATAATAAATAGCACACAATAGGTGCTGGGGAAGAGGCTTACTCATTGCAAAATTCTGTGCTTTATAAAAAACTACTAGTAGAAAGAATAGCTGGTTCCAAGTCCAAAAAATGAAAAGATAAAGAAAAGATTCTTTAAAAAAATGAAAAAAAACAAAGGAATAAATGTTAGAATTAAAAAATAGTTAAAAAAACAAATATAACTAAACAATCATAATGTACAGAGAATAGAAATCTTCAACATATCTTAAAAATAGAAAAAGAACACATGATTGAGAGTTAGATTTAGAAAACAATTAAAACAAAACATATAGGAAAACAATTATTATATATAGGGAATAGATTCTTGAAATTGTTTTTAGATATGGTTCTAATAGAGTCGTATTATAGTTTTCCTGTCCTGTCTTCTACCGTGTAAGTATAAATAATTGGTTCAGATAAAAAAGAACAAAAAAACTATGAATAAAAATGGCAGGGCAAGAAGAGTCGGATAAAATAAAAAGGAACAAAAAATGCAAGCATGTGAAATATATTTTGCTTCATACGTTATAACCCCAAATGAAAAAAAAAAAAAAGAGAAAAATTTTGAGTCACCTACTTTGTATTCATTGTTCTTCTTCTCAACACATAGATAATATATAATGGTTTTCATAATCTATTCAGAGGAGAGGAATAATAATAGTAAATTGGAAATCATATATTTATTTACTGATATATCTAGCTTGTGGATTCCAAATTTCAATGATCGACTAAAGAAAAATTCAATACTAATAAATCTGATTTCTGAGAAATGAGCTAAAAAAATGGCATGGCTATGAATGCATGGAACCAGAACTTGTTACAAATGGATATAGTACAGTGAATTATTAGGGTACCCTTGTTTGGATATGAGCCATGGGAGGAGGATGCTATAACAATACTAATTAACGTAAAAGTAATCAAGCATATAATAGAGTTCTTAAGTAATCTTGGCTTCATTTGCAATGAAACACGCAAAGTCTATAATAACACCATTAAAGTTCTTACTTGTAAAGGCAGAGAAATCCTCCCTTCTGTACAACAAGTTCTTTACCAATAATTAATACATAAACCAGCTAAGCTAGCTAGCTGCACAAATTAATTTAGTGCTATTTCCTGATTTCACATAAATAATAATACAAATGCAACTTCTATATTCTGTACCATTTGGTTGATCATAATAGTTACTAATTAGACAAACGGAAGATGGGATAAAGAGTCACGTGTTTATAAGTTTCTTAGAACTTAGAAACACCTCTTGATTTTAACATTTCATTCATCAATCAGATGATAACATGCATAAATGCTGCAAAACATGGAATAGAACTAGGTTCACAATATATAGAAAATCCAATCAATGGGCTTTCATAAATTCAATGAACTGGACACAATAAATGAAATACTATGATAGTGCAGCCTTCTTAGGAACTAAGCAGCAAGGAAAAATAAAAATTGTTAAATGATATGTACAAGCTTCAAAGAGATTCAACTAAGCAAGCATATTTAAAATTGTTCCATCAAAGCCATTTGGATGGATCTAAATTATCAGATGTAAACTTTTCGAACAAATTTGTTCTAAAAAACTACCAGGGTGTCAAGCACAAATACCCGACTAGCAACACAGCATATGAAAAATAAAAATATCAAAGTTCAACTGTCAAAGCTCCGAAGCAGATCATAGATGCTAGTATGATACAAAGAGCATAATGGAAATCAGTATGAATACCTTAGCATTTGTTTGTTTTAATCTATACACGCACCTAAATCCATCTTCTTTAACGATTCCAGTTCCAAAAATGGGAAGCACGATCCATGACCAAGTCATTTTTTTACTTATGAAACTAATTTGCTTTAGTGTATTTCACCTTTTAACAGTTCTATTGTTTGATTATGTCCTTACCTATTTGACTATGGCTAAGATTAGATGTCACTAGATAATGAGAGTATACATCTTTCTTGTTTAATCTCGAAAAACCAAATGCATGTATCTTTTAAATCACATTCTGCTTTATACTCACCTTGTAGATCTATTAATCTAGTCTAGTTTAATTAGATTATCCTACCTATGTATAAAACAAGTAACACTCTCTACACAAGTTTTCTTTAGTTGGTACAGAAATGAATCAAAACCTTAGTTAGGTGATCATTCTGAGAGAGTTTAGCCTAGTGAATTATGGTATTGTTAGGGGCAGTCGGAAATGTATAAAGCTTGTTTAATGTTCATGAATTATCTGAAAAGAAAAATTAATTTAAAGGGTTAACTGGTAAACTTAAAAGTAGAGATCACGTGTAAGAGACCAAAAAAGAGGAAATGATGACAACCATTTGGCCAATATTTATTAAGATTCATCCAAAACCTTGTAACTAGATTAGTCTAGGAATCTTTACCTTAAAGGGAACATGCATAGGGAGGGGGTTCAGTATGGGTTTAGAGGCTAATAGAGTTTTCTTTTAACTCGTACTAATGCTTGATTGATTCATTTCAACTCACATGATTGCCCTTCAAATTCTACTAACTAAAGCCTGTTTAAGAAAGAAGAGGAAAATAGATGATCGATCGTAAGAAAAATGGGAGAAAACAAGAAAAAATGAACAATCGATTGAAAATCACAGGATCTTTAAAAATCAGTTCAATTGGATGAGATTAAGACATGCTTTATTGATGACTCGAACCAGTCAACCTTGAGCAATTCATTATTGCTGATCATATACAAATGTATGATTAATCTAATTAAAATTATATTTTAACAGAAAAAATTACAGTCTGTTAGTGAATCTAACTCAATTAGCTATCTAGCTCATCAACTCTCACGAGTCCAAATAGTTAAAGTAATGACAAAAACAGAATAAGGATTAGCCATCCGAGCTTGTCCATAGTGGATCAAGTCACAAGAATCAAATTCCTAACTCTAAAGAGCAGAAATTAACCCCAATTAATAGAAGATATAGACAAATTCTTGCTCAAAATTCTGAACCAAGATTGAAAACAAGAAGGAAAGATCAGTGGAGAAGAACGAACCAGTTAAAGGGGAGAGGCCGCACTAGGTCAGATTGGCGCACGGTGGAGGACGATGTGACGGATTCACGCGCGATGGAGGAGATGCTCAACTTCGACGCCGGTGAGAGCGGCACGGTTGGCAGCTGTGCGACTCGACAATCCACAGGAGCAGGGTAACGCAGAGGTGAGAGATTTCTCACACCTTGGAAGAGGGATTATGGGTTTCAGGAGCTGTGGATGAGAGGGAACACTCGACGAGGGAGGGAAGGCGATGGATCGGCAGCAATGGCGCGGAATAGCAGCGATGGGTGTGTTTCGCGGGCTACCAAGTACTCTTCGCGGGTTTTCTGCAAATTTGGGGGGAATCAACTCAGGGTTATAAGAAAAAAAGGGGGCAAAACAAAAAATTGATTTAAGATTAGATCCTCACCTGGCAGCGTTTTGTGATGGAGTCGCCGCTGATGTTGTGGCACGCGAAGGAGTCCTGCTTCCCTATCTTGTTTTGCAGCGGCGAGGTGTGTGGCCTCCAATTCTTCGCTGCTATGCTCCGTGCCTGGCGTAGTGCAAGATAGTGTCTATATAATACCGAAAAAATGACTATATTTTCTTATATTTTTCTTGGTGTCTACCATGTTTAATTTTGGGTGCACATATTTTTAGTGAGTTTAATTTTGATATATTGACAGTGTAAAATATGTTTTACACAGTCGTATAATTATATTTAGTCTTTTGGATGACAATTCACACAGTCAATATAAAAAATAATTATTTTTGTTAATATAGTGTTACGTCATTAGATATAGATATAAAATTATTTTATACTAACACTGCAACTGCATTAACATTAAATTTATTTTTAATTTTCCTTTATAACAAAGAGCAAAGTCTCGTTACAATTTTTATTCTTAAAAAATATCAACTCTCCCAAAACATATATTCTCTCTTTCTACACCATAAAAATGGCATTATTACAAATGCTGTTTTGACATCAATATTTTTTAAATAATTAAATATAATTTTTTTATTTTATTAATTAAAAAATAATTTAAATATATAAATAATTAATAACAAACTATTTTTATAAGATGTCAAGAATATGTGGTGTTTGAATAATATTTTTTTATAAATATCTATATGTATCCAGAGCAATATTGACAGATATATTGATATAATATTTAAATTAAATATATATAAATATTACCGTTAATTTAAATGTATGTAAATACGTAAAGTTGTATGTTTTTTTTGTTGGTTAAAATATGTAGATACATTTTTATATTTGTGAAGTTGAATATATCTAAGTCATCATCAAAAACGAAAAAAGATATATATTAAAATAAACAAATATTAATAAATTTTTGTGTGTAAAGTTAATATTTTTAAGGAGAGAGACCATACATTCAAAAAATTTAAAGATAAAAAATAATTATACAAGCCCCAATATTATCTTTAATAATTAATTAACATAAATACAATTAGTCTACTTAATCAATACATCATTCACATGCTGTATAAGACAAAATGCACTACATTTTACTTGCAATATGTTAAATTTTGTCTCTTCAACTACTTTCTTTATAAATACTTGTCACACTACTCTTTTAACAACACAAACATACAAATATAAAAGAATCTTTCTTCCTATATCATAGAATTTACCTTTAAACTTTATACTAACCATAAGAAAAAAAAAAATCACTACCACAAAACAGGATTTAGCCACAATTATTTTTGTCACGAAAATTCTCACCGTTCAAGAATTTAGCAACTTGTCACAAATACTATCATCATTATTTTCGCTTTTAATATGTAAATTATCGAATTATTTACTCTTTTATTAGACATTATTTAATTGTAATTAATTAGTTAAGCTAGCATAGCTCACATTTTTGTCGGCTTACGGAAGCACCTTTACAAGAAATAGCAATTTGCTGCCAAATTCTGAAGCGAATTGAACACCGTTTTAGCTTTTTCAATGTTATTGACATGTAACCCAATGACTCTTTCAATGTTAAGGAATCTTGTGTTAAAAAATGATTAGTTAATTTTGTTCTTTATTTAAAAAAAAAAAAACTAAAAAGAATGTACGAGTCAAATACCGCATACAACTGAAGGCATCTTGTTAATCTATTTGAAAATTAAAAGCATAACAATAAAAAATTTAATAAAATATTCAAAGCTTTTAGTGTGCATGCAAATTCTGTATTTTTTGTTTATTATTATAGAAACCTACGAAATAACAAAAAATTATCCCTATAAAATTTTTCATATGGAAAAAATTTAAAAATCAAATTAATTTTAGAAAAGTCAACAAAGTGAATTTAAATGTTATGTACCGATCATCCTCCACTTATAGATATAGATGATATAAGTATTTTATTGTAGTATCTAGGTGTAGAATAATATGAATATCTCATCAATTGAATTATACGTAATATTTAATATTTTAATACGAAGTTTGCCAATAATATGGCCTTATAAGAGCTTCAAAGGCCGTTTATAATTATAAGAGCGATAGGCCAATCTTGACCCTTCTTTTGGGTTGTACCTCGTACGCATCCGAAAGGAAAAGAAACTATACAAGGCCCCTCTCTTATCTTATATATTATTTTCATTATCATTATTACATCAATTATTACTATTAAAGGTAAATATTAAATCAGTATCCAAAAAATTTTGGTGCTGACAAAATGATAACTGATTTTTGATATTGATAAAATAATTTTTAAATAATTTTAAAATTTGACAAACATGCCCTCAAACTCAACGAAGCACATCTCTGACGAGAATACTGTTGAGCTGGCCGTCGTATTTTACTGAAATTGTAACATTTCTAAACTAATTATTTAGGTATAATTAATAATTAAATTAAAATAACAATAGCTAGAAATTTCTCAAATCAAACTAAATTTACTTTAATTTTTCCAAATCTCCTCTCTCCAACGCACTCTCTCCTCCTTAACATACTCTCCCATTCTCTGGAATCTTGAAAAATTGTTTCAAATTTTAAAATTTTTCTAAAAATTATTCCTAAAATGGATACTTCTCCCGGTGGCAATGACACGTCCTCCTTGGCTTATTACAAAATTTTTGGTGTCGGTAGATGTAAATTTCTCGTTGTTGAAACAAAGATGGTAACAACGATCTCTTCAACAGTTTCAATGGCTTTTGCACTATCACCATCAATGGATGAAACAGTCACCACCTTTAATTTCCACTGCGGTTTCTTTCATTTCTTCTCCTCTCTCGACCTCTTTGTTTGTTTTTGTGGTAGGTTCAGGTTCGGGTTCAAAAACTTTTTCTTTCTTTTTACTTTTTTTTTCTCATCAGTTACAACTTCTTCAAACTTGTGTTGTTGTTTAGGTTGATAAGAGATAGAGAAGTGGTAATTATTAAGAGCTTCCTCAACAAAATTTTTGAATTCTTGTATATGAATCTGTTTGCTTTCTCTTCTAGATGAGTTTTATTATTATTAATCTTCTTTAAATATAAATTAATCTATAATTGACAATTTTCAGCAATTTAAATTTTTGAATTGACGAATTCTTTTTCTAATATGTAAATTTGGGATGATTAGGATTCAAAGAAAGTTTCCAATCTTAATTTGCTGAATTACGGTTTAAGAAATTTTTTCAGGTTTAGGACAATATTTTAGAATTTATAGAGTGAGAGAATGCATTGGAGATGGAAAATTTGAAAAAATTAGAGTAAACTTAGTGTGATTTAGAGATTTTTCAGCTATTGTTGTTTTAATTTAATTATTATTGACATCTAAGTAATTAGTTTAAGAATGCTGCCATCTCGATAAAATATGGTGACCAGTTCAACAATATTTTCGTCGGAGAAGTGCTCCGGCGAATTCGAGAGCACATTTATCAAATTTTAAAATCATTTAGAAATTATGCGAACTTTGAGATAATTTGATATTTTTAACTGAAATATTTAACGATTTACACAATATCATTTTCATGTAAAGATGTTTTTATAAGAATATACATCTCCACAATAAAGTATAAATAAAAAATAGAAAAAAAAATATTAAAATAAAGATAAATATTTATAACCATTAATTATTTTTACACTAAAAAATTTACTTGAGTATTAACTCGTATATAATTTATAACTAATTAGATTATAATTTTTCATCCACTTTTACTTATCTCATCTTTCTCACCTGTAGAGTTAAATTGGAGTTTTACTTGATACCAAATTGACGGTACAAATAACATTACTCTATTCATTTTTCTCAATTTCTGGCAGTTATAACAGATTTTAACCAATTCTTGCTAAAACAGGAAAGAACTAGTTAGCTAATCGTGATTATGCCAATAGCAGCCAACTTAATTTTTATTTTATAATTCACCTATTTTTTGTTGGATATAATTCACCGTTAAAGATACTCATGTCTGTGCTTTTTATTTTGTTTTGTTTTGGTAACATACTTCTTTCAGGATTATTTTTTATATGATATTAAATTAAGCCTTGATATGTTGGTATTAAATATTATTATTGTATTGACACCACATAGAAGCGCCTGGCCAAAACCTATAGGTGATAACTGGTACGACTATGTGTCCACTACACAAATTTAAAATTGTTCTTTCGTCAGTGCTTTTCACATAATAATAATGCCTATTTTCAGATTAAAATAAGGTTTTTATTTTATTTTTTCCTTCAAGATCCGGCTGTATCCTCTGTCTCTCAATAGCACTAATTAAATAAATAGTCATATACATCACCATGCTTTGTTGCTACTCTAACCGTACGATTTCCATTTCAATAGATTAGAAACTAGAAAATGTTTTTTATTATTATTTTATGATAACATAATTCACTTGATTTGTCTTATGAGAATTCAATTTTAGATACCTTTATTAGTAAGTTACTTTTTAAGTATCAAATATATGCTGGCTTTGAATTAAAATAATAAGTAACAAATATTATGCATAACACACTTCATTTTATAAAATAATACAATGATAAGTTGATAACCTCTTTCAGAAGAAGAAAATTTCATAAATTATATCATAATTGGGTTATTCTTAGCCGGTACATGGTCTCAGAATCCAAGATAAAGTAGATCAATCAGAATTTGATTAGTAAATTGTTTAAATACATTGAATTTAAATGATTTATAATTATAATTTAACTCCCTTAAACTATTTTAAATTAAAACTTAATCTTTAACTAAACACAATATTGAACCCATATTAGTTTTTCAAAACTAATTGAATTGAGTTAAAAATTTATCAAATAAATTTTGCTATAAATTAACCACAAAAAGCAATCGATTTAGTTCATAAAAAAAGAATTAAAAAATTGATATCATTCACAGCCAAATTAATGAAAACTCAAATCTTTGTAGTAGATAAATTCATGATGATTGCTATGGCCATTATATATTAGTTTTTCAAAACTAATTGAATTGAGTTAAAAATTTATCAAATAAATTTTGCTATAAATTAACCACAAAAAGCAATCGATTTAGTTCATAAAAAAAGAATTAAAAAATTGATATCATTCACAGCCAAATTAATGAAAACTCAAATCTTTGTAGTAGATAAATTCATGATGATTGCTATGGCCATTATATATTAGTTT
>NC_029786.2:25469549-25485075 GCF_000816755.2 Arachis ipaensis | reverse complement strand
CAAATAACAAATAAAATATTATTTTTGATATTTTTTTAAATCTGAACTTTACGTACTTATACCACCTATAAAAGGAGGGAACAAAACAAGATTCACGTTAAAGTTTTATCTGATCTGCAAATATTTTTAACAAATAAAATATTATTTTTGATATTTTTTTAAATCTGAACTTTACGTACTTATACCACCTATAAAAGGAGGGAACAAAACACCACAAAAGATTCACGTTATATTAATTTACTTATAATCGTAAGTAGATCGTTTTATGATATAATAGTAGGTAAACAATGTCACATGAGTTGATGAATTGTATTTAATTAATCACTATTGTGCACCGTGCATGTGTTCTTCATGGGTCGTAATATATAAAAATGTATGAACCATTTTTTTTAAACGAAAACAAACAGTAATTGTAACTATAAAAGTTCTACAACGCTACGCTTAAATAAAAAGTTTAACTATTTTCAATATTAAAAACAATGAATAAATATTAGGGAATAGATATTGTTATTTTTATTTATACATGACCTATAAGTTTGCTCTTGAAATCTATTTATTATGATGGTAAAAATACTATTATGAAACGTTATTTTTGTTAAAAACAATTTAAAATGGTTTTATTTGTTGGTATTAAATTTATTCTTAAAAAATAATATGAAATTATTTTAAAGTCTCGAAACTAAGTTTCACTATTAAAAGATTATTATATTGGTTAATATTCATTATGAACATTAATGAAAAATTAACTTTAAGTATTGATTTGTCTTAATATTGTTGGTGTATTTTCAATTTAAGTGGAATCCACAACTTTAAAAAAAAAAAAAGAAATAGCTTAAATCACGTGAAGAATAAAAAGAAAAGGACAGAAATTGAGTAATTCAATTCGAGGAAAGAAAGAAATAGAGTGAGAGCGCAACGAGAAAGAGAAGAAGAAAAACGAGAAAAGGAAGTTTTATTTTAATCTCATTGAACTAGTAAATTTGTTCATTTTTTTTATGAAATTTTAGTATGTTTTTCTTGATATAAAGACGAACATTAGGATATAACTTACTAGTTGTATTGTCTTTTCTTTTGTTTGATTTGAGATATATCCACTTTTTAGAGAGTTTATGTTGATTCCATCAGTTTTGATGATGTTTTTTTTTTTATAGTTGAGATGCCCTAGTGTATTAGGAAGATTAATTGTATACCCATTATTTCGATAGTGAAAAATTTTTACTGGACTAAGTCCCGTGGATTTCTTATCCCTCTTTAGGAGATTTTTTCACGATAAAATATTGATATTTGATTATTTAATTTCTACCATTATATTTGCTGTTGGAGTATCTATGGAGTTGCCTATTTAATTGCACAGATTGTCGAAAAATTATTTTAATGGTTCCACTATTAGATAGGTTTCTATCTAAACCTCGAGTTTTACCAACAAAGTGGTATCAGAGCTTTGGTTGTTTATTTTTGTGTTTATTAAATGAAAAAAATATTCAGGGGCAAATATGATAAAATTAAATTCCAAAAATTACTCGATTTGGAAGACCCTCATAGAAGATATACTTGTATGATCCTATGGAGGGGTATAATTCCAAAGGTACCGAATTTGATACTAAATGGAGAAGTTGAGTCAGAAGGCGGTTGCTTTGATGTGAAAAAAATTGAAGGACTTATATGAGAGGAAGAATATGCAAAACAAAGCAATCTTGATTAGGAAGTTGGTCAATATGAAATATAAATGAAGGTAAATCTATGCCAAAGCACCTGAACATATTTTAGGAGACTGTGAACTCACTGATAAATAACGACATCGCCTTAAATGATGAGTTGCAAGTTTTTTTGTTGCTGAGTTCTTTGTTTGATAGTTAGAAAGTTATGATTGTGAGACTGACTTATTCACCTCCAAAAAAAAAAAAAGTTAACGTTGGCAATAGTTAAAGAGAACATGTTGAATGAAGAAGTCAGAAAAAGAAAGCGAGATTTGATCAATACCTTCTCCCATTTAGAAGCACTTGTTTTAAAATCATGCGGAAGAAGTCAAAGTAGAAAACCTCATAGTTCTAACTGGTCAGAGAGTCAAAATAAGTCAAGATAAAAGTACAAGCTAAGAAAAGAGTTTTTTTTTGTCATCATTGTGGTAAGCCAAGGTATATCAAGAGGTATTGTAGGTTCTTGAAAAAAGAACAATCAAGGAGAAAAAACGAAGACAAAAATAAAGATAGTGATAAAGAAACTGTTTCTATTGTTTATGAAGATGCTCTTATCACCTATGATAAAAAATTATGTTAATCTTGTCTGTGATGATTTTATTTGGATTATGGACTTTGGTACCTCATGTTATGTCACTCTGAGGTGTCAATTTTTCACATCTTATATTGTTAAAAATTTTGGCAAGATCGAATTGGGAGATAAAGAGATGTGTGATATTATTAGCATGGGTGATGTGTGGTTTGAAATCAACATGGAATGCAAGTTGCAATTGAAGAAGGTTAGGCATGCGCCAGATATGCGGTTTAATTTGATTTCACTTTCAGTGAAGGCATTAGATCAAGAGGGGTATTATACTTCTTTTGGTAGTAAAAAATGCAAGATTATCAAAGGGGCTCTTATTTTTGCCAAAGAAAATAATAGTCTCACTATTATTTATCGGTTACAAGCAAAGTTGTACAAAGAAGAGGTGAATGTGGCTGATGATTCTTCCTCTGATTTGTGGCATATGCGTCTTAGTAACTTGAGTGAGAAAGGACTTAGTGTCTTAACTAAAAAGTACTCACTTCTAGTGAAAGGTACAATATCAAATACTTATACTCATTGTTTTGTTAGAAATCATGCTAGAGTATCAGTTTATAATTCTGGACCTCATAGGAGATTACATGTTCTAGATTTAGTTCATACTGATGTATGCACTATGGATGCTAAAACACTAGGTGCATCATACTTTGTTACTTCTATTGATGATTACTCTAAAAGAATATGGACTTTTGTTTTGAAATCTAAAGATCAGGTTCTCGGTGTCTTCAAGAACTTTCATGCAAGTGTTGAAAGAGAAACAGGAAGGAAATTAAAATGTGTTCGAGCAAATAATGGTGGTGAATACAGGGGTCCATTTGAAAAGTAGTGTAAAGGATATGGGATCAAACTTGAGAAAAAAATTCCTAAGACTCCTTGATATAATAGAGTTATAGAGAGAATAACTCACACTATCAATGACAGAGTCAGGTGTATGCTCTCTCATGCAAAGTTATCTAAATTCTTTGGGGGTAAAACGATGAGGACTACAGTAGATTTAATCAACCTTTCTCCTTCAGTTCCAATAAATGGTGATGTTCCAGAGAATGTTTGGAGAGGAAAAGATGTCTCCTATAGTCACGTGCGAGTGTTTGGCTGTAGAACTTTTGTTTACATTCCAAGAGATGAAAGATCCAAACTTGATAGAAAGTCAAAGCAGAGTATCTTCATGAGTTATGGTCACAAAAACTTTGGTTATAGGTTGTGGGATCCAGTGGGCAAGAAAATAATTAAAAGTCGAGATGTGATTTTTCTTGAAGACCAAACTATTGAAGACTTTGAGAAGATAGATAAGCCATTATCAACTGTTAGACGTTCTGCTGATGATGAGCCTAATCCTTTCACTAGACCTCCTATTGATGGGGGAGATGTACAAGTTGATAATGAAGGTGATGATTTGAATGATGAACATACACCTCAACCTGAGGTGCCAGATGTAGAAGTTTCAACAAATATTGAAGTTCCACCTGAACCACCAGTTGAGCCTGAATTAAGAATATCTATTAGAGAGTATCATCCTTCTCAGAGATACTATCTTCATGAGTATGTGATGAATACTGAGACTGGAGATCCAGAGAGCTACTAGATAGAAAGCTATTTCTGATGAACATAAAAAATATTGGTTGAAGGTCATGCAAGAAGAAATAAAATCCTTGCATGAGAATCATACATTTGAATTGGTGATGTTGCTAAAGGGTAACAGAGCATTCAAGAATAAATGAGTGTTCAAATTAAAAGCGGATGAAAATGTCTACGGCCAATGTACAAAGCTCGGTTGGTTGTGAAAGGCTTTGAGTAGAAAAAAGTTATTGATTTTGAAAAGATTTTCTCTTCAGTTGTAAAGATGTCCTCTATTCGAGTTGTACTTGGATTGGTGGCTAGCTTGACTTTAGAGGTTTAGCAGCTTGATGTGAAGATTGTATTTTTTCACGATGACATAGATAAAGAAATTTATATGGAGCAACAACAAGGTTTTGAGGTTAAAGGAAATGAGCATCTCATATGCAAGTTGAAGAAGAGCTTATATGGGCTAAAGCAAGAACCAAGACAGTGGTACACGAAGTTTGAATCCTTTATGGAAGGTCATGGGTATAGTAAGACTTCTTCTGATCATTATGTGTATATCAAAAAATTCTCTGATGATGACTTTATAATTCTCTTACTTTATGTTGATGACATGTTGATTGTTGGTCATGACACTAAGAAGATTGAAAATCTTAAGAATTGAACAAATCCTTTACTATGAAGGATTTATGTCCTACAAAAAAAGTCCTTAGCATGAGTATCACTCGTGACAGAAAGAATGAAAAACTGTGGTTGTTGCAGCAGAAATATATTGAGAAGGTTTTAAAGAGGTTTAGTATGAGTAATTTCAAAATTGTTAGTACTTTACTTGCTAGTCATTTTAAGCTGAGTTTGCAATAATGTCCTATAAGTAAGAAAGAAAAAGAAGAAATGAAGAAGATTCTATATGCATCTGCAGTTGGTAGTTTGATGTATATTATGGTTTGCATCATATATTGCTCATGATGTTGGAGTTGTTAGTCAATTTTTCTCTAATCCTGGCAAAGAACACTAGCAAGCAGTGAAATGGATTCTCAGATACCTTAATAGTACTTCTAGAGTTGGTTTATGATTTGGGAGTGGCCAACTTGTGTTGGATGGTTACACAGATACAAATATGGCTGGAGATCTTGATAAACCCCAATTTTGTGGTTTATCTTGTGCTTAATTTAGGAGATTTTATTATCTTTTCCCACATTTATTCAATGAAACAGCATGGTTTTGTAATTCTCCCTTAATTTATGCTTAAGTGTAAAAACATGCATTTTAGGCCCTAAATTGGTGATTTTAATTCACTTTGATTCCATTCGATGCCTTGATGTGTTTGTTGAGTGATTTTAGGTTCATAAGGCAAGTATTGGATGGGAGAAATGAAGAGAAAAGCATGCAAAGTGGAGAATTCATGAAGAAATGAGTTTTTGGAGAATTGAGGGCCACGCGCACGCATCATGCACGCGTATGCGTGCATTGAAGATTTGCAAGCTACGCGCACGCATCACCCACGCGTACACGTGAGTAGGAGTTTTGGCCAGAGATGCACACGCGTCACCCACGCGTACGCATGACGCTTGGCACGTGACTCACCTAAAGTGAAATCATTGGAGGCGATTTCTGAGCTGCCCAGGCCCAAATCCAACTCGTTTCTGAGGGTATTTTATGCAGAATTCAAGCTTGAGCAAAGGGGTAGCACTTAGTTAGTCATGATGAGCCTTTAGTTAGTTTTATAGAGAGAGAAGCTCCCTCTTCTCTCTAGAATTAGGTTAGGGTTAGGTTAATTTCTCTTAGATCTAAATTTGATTACTTGATTTCATCTTGTTTCCTCTATAATTCCTTATTCTAATACTTCAATTCTTCTTGGTTCTTTTGTTAATTTTACTTTCATGTCTCTTTTATGTTGATGAACTATTGTTGGATCTTGATCTCTTCTAATGCAATTTTATGTTTCCATGTCTTCTTTTATGTTTATCTTTATTGCTATTGTTGAATTCTTGCTTATGTTAGTTATGGGTTTTGTTAATTCTTACATTTTGTGATGTTTACTTTTGTTGCACTCTAAGTGTTTGATGAAATGTTCCCTCTAGTTCTTGAGTAGTTTTCTTTACTCTTGGCTTAGGATAAGGGAATTGAGTGACCTTGAGTCATTGGGTCTCAATGAATTGGTGATTTGAGAACCCTTAGTGGTCAATTTGATAACCATTGACTCTAGTGTACTACTAAGTTAATTAGTAGCTAGGTTAGGACTTATGGATTGATGTTGATCAAGCCATTTGACGTACTTCAAGCCTAGGAGTAGATATTACCTACTTAAGGCTTTTGTAAGTAGACTTAATGAGCTTGGTTCCTCACAATTGTCAATACATGGTTTGTAGACAAGGATGGTGATCTCAACTACCTATGTCTAGCCAAGAGTTCTTTTTATTTCATTATCAGTTATTGTCATTTAATTTCTTGTTATTTACTTTTCTTGCCTTTTACAAAATCAAACCCCCTTGCATATTCATAGCTAATAATTATACACTTCATTGTAATTCCTTGTGAGACGACCCAATGTTTAAATACTTCGGTTAATTCTTATTGGGGTTTATACTTGTGACAACCAATATTTTTGCATGTGAGGATTCTTTGTTGGTTTAGAACTATACTTGCAACGAGATTTCATTTGTGAAATTCTAAACTGTACAATAAATCCGAACATCAAAATGGCGCCGTTGCCGGGGAATTGCAATAGTGCTATGTTATTGGCTATTGTATATATTGTGAATAGCTTGATTTTTAGTTTGTTTGTTGGTTTTTTCTAGTTGTAGGATTTTGCTCTCTTTGTCCTTGTTAGTTTTTGTTTTTGTTTTCCCTTGTCACCATGAATTCTCACCCCTTTGGCTATGAGTTTGGTTCAAACTATGTTGTAAGAAATGGAAGTTTTAATGAGGAATTGCATCAAGGATTTGGAGATCGAAGGTGGGAGGAGCCCCAAGCTTATAAACAACCTTCTTGGCAATAACCTCCTTCCGAATCAAGTTTGACAAGAGTGCTTGGGGATATGACTACTCTCCTCACAGAGATGCGCAAGGACCAAAAGGCATTTTATTCCATTCGAGCCGTTCAAGCGCCACCCCAACATGACTACTCTTCGGATTCTTATGGGTATAATCCTAATCCTAATGCATACCAATCTAATGTATGTGATGACCCTTATTGTGATTGTCAACCACAACCACCACATACATATGAACCCCCTCCTTAATATAGCCCTCCACCATACTCACAAGTATCATACCACCATTCACCTCCATATGATCCTAACTCATACCCACCATACCAACCACCATATGAACCATATCTAGAGCCACCACCATCCCAACACCAATACTCCCAAGAACCACAAATTCCATATACACCACCTCAAGACTTTCACCAATATGAACCACCTTCCAACTACAATATCTTTCCCTTAAACAATGAACCCTCTCTCCTACCACTGCCCCCCAATGAAGCCCTCATGCAAGAACTAAGAGATCTTGACTCTCATATCCAAAGGCAACAAGAGGGGACGGAAAAGGAGTTTAAGGAGCTAGAAGCCAAGATAGCTATCACAGCAGAAGCCGTTAGCAACATGTACTCATCCTACCTAAGCCTATGCGATCAAGGCACTCCCATTGTTGAATGTGGAGAAGCACCTAAAGAGCTTAGTGAGGGAATAGACTTGAAGCTCCAACGTGAGGAAGAGGAGTTAAAGCAAGAAGTACAACAAGAGGAGGAGGTAGATATTATTGAACAAGAGGAAGTAGTGGTTGGGTGTTTAGGATATGTTGAGCACATAGAGGAATCTCAAGTTGAAAAGTCTTCTTCCACAGAGTTTGGAAGGGATGTTAAAGAGGAGAGTGATGTTAAGAAAGTGGATAGAGAGTTGAGGGAAATTGATCAAGAAGTAGATTCCATCACTAGTGATTTTTTGTCCATATTGATCAATCCCATTGATGAACTTGTTGAGCCTTCTTCCATTGGACTAGAAAGCAATGTTGAGGAGGATGTGCAACCTCCAAGGAATATTGTGAGTGAAGAATTGGAAGAAGTGTTCCAAGCAACAAGCCCTCCTATCTATGATGATTCCGCATCAACATATGATCTTTTTTAGCATGATGAGTCCTTCCCCAATATGCTTGGAATTGATGATGAGGTAGACTTCACTGAACCTCCTATGTATGATTTGAGTGATGGGGAAGAGATAGAAAAATTTGGTGAAGAATAATGTGAACTTGAGGAAGCTTGGCAAGAGGTAGAGCTTGAAGCACCTTGTCAAGTGGTGGACGCCTCTAGAAGAGGATGGACGGAAGTGGAGCGTGTTTTGTCAAGACCGTTGGGAACTCCTCCACCTAGGTTGTCATCTAATCCTTCATTTGAGTGGGTAAAACTTCTAACTCTTAGCTTTATTATCCCACTTGAATTTGGTTTACTTGAAACGGATGGCCAACTTAGGACGCTTTGCAGAATTAAGCGTAAGAGGAGGATGTTTAGTGGTTGGCGTTGTAAATCTAGGCTCATTATGATTGGAAGCTCAAAATTGAGGAGCATGGATTGGTGTAGTGCTCAAGTAGATGGGTCTAGGAGGGTAGTTTGGTCCCTTCATGAGAATTCATCTTCTCCACCACCCAAACGGAATCAAAGTGACCAAATTGAAGACGGGTGTGAAAACAAAGTATGGGATCCCGGATTACAAGGTGTGGATCAACTTTGGGAGCTCATGGCTTGTGAGGAACTCCATCAAGGCTTGGAGATATTAACCTTGAATGATGAAGCACAATGGAAGTCCAAGCATTGGTGGATGTTCAAGGATGGATTCAAGCACAAGCCACCTTGATGAAGAGCTCCCCATAAGTCCAACTTAAGGACAATAAACAAAAGTGCTAGGTGGGAGACACCCCACCATGGTAACATCTTTTCCTTTTTCTCTTTTTGTAAATATTGGTAAAATTAGTTTAATTTCATGTTTTGCTTAGTTATTTTAGTTTATTTGGGAGTCTAGTAGGTTAAATAAGGTTTTATGATGTTTGGGTAGTTGTTTGGAGGTTTGGAATGCTTGGTTTGGTGCAAGAACATGGAAAAACTTTGAAAAACAGAGCACCATCCACACGTACACGCACTACACGCATACGCGTGACCCAAGTATTTTTGACCCCATGCGCACGCGTCACCCACGCGTACGCGTGGATTGCAAATTTTCACCTCCAAGCCATTTTCCCGAGAGTTGCGCGAACAGCGCGTGAATACTGTGCGAAACGCGCAAGCCAACTCACGCGTATGCGTGAAGGACGTGTACGCGTCGCTCTCTAAATAACCCATCGATGCGGACGCATGACACACGCGTATGCGTCGCTTCCATTCACCATTCCCATGCGCACGCGTCATGCACGCATACGCATGGATGCCCTTCCTTCACTACACTTCTTTTCTTCTCTTCTTTCCATTTCTTTCCTTCTTCTTTCCTCTTCTCTTCTCCTACCCCTCATCCAACACTACCAAACACCATTTATAACCATTAGTTTTAGTTAGTTAGTTGTTTAGTTAGTTTTCTCTTTGTTTAATTTTTGTTTTTCATTATAAGTGTTGGATTGTTAATTCTATTTACTATCTATTGATGCTGATCACTGATAGGATGTTAGTTTAACATCAATTTTTGCTAATTTCAATTGTTGGATTCTATTGTTGAGGTTATAATAGTTACTTAGTTTTGAGCTCTTCATGCTTAATTTTGTGAACGCCAAGTACATATGACATTTCCTTCAAGTTTTTAAATATTTGCATGATTTGGCCACCATGTGATCTGAACTTTTCTCTTTGATTAGGAAATTTCTCGGTGGATGATGTGTATTTATCTTAATGCATTGTGCTTCTTGATTATATACATTCATATATTTTTGGCTTGAATGCTTTCATGCTTCTTTATTGCTTGTTTGGTTGTTTTGACCCACAAGTTTAGAGCATCTCAAGCACATTAGAATGAGTGAAGTGCGTGTTCCTCTTTTGTATAATTGTGACATAGCTCTCTATGTTGGTGTGTGTGTTGTAAACCGCGCACAACTTAGAATGCACACTCACTTTTATTCATGTCACACATTGGGTCACTCACTTCATTCTAGTGAATTACCTCATTCCAACAATGTACGCTTCCTTGCTTTTGTATTTTCTCATCTTATGGTGTTATATTTTTGTTTTTCATGAATGATGCACCACAAACAAACACAGAAGCGGGAGGAAGAACACGCAGCACCGATTGATGTACCAGCTGAAGGTAGCAACCCGGAAAGTCGCCGTACCCCCTTACTCATCTTTGAGTGCACCGAGGATGGTGCAAACTTCTAAGTGTGGGGAGGTCGTCCGACCAGTCGGCGTTTTTGGGTGACAAGTTTCTAATCCTAACACTTTTGCATTTTATTTTTAGGTCTTGTAGCATTTTTAGTTGCATTTTCTTATTTTGCATATGTATATAATAAACTTAGTCAAATAATGAGATTCTGCAAGGATTTTTATCTATAGGGCACCCCAATTGATTGAAAAATTTTTTTTTTAGAACTTGCTTGAACTATATATTGTGGAACATGATTTTTGAGTTGAGAACACAAGCATACCAATATTGTGGAACATGATTTAAGAATCTCGACTTCTAGTTATATGATTACTTTGCAGGGGGCGCTGTATTGTGGCAATCTCGACTTAAGGATTATGTTGTTTTATCTACTATAAAGGCATAATACATTGCTGTTGTTGAAGCTTCTAAGGAACTCTTGTGGATAAATAAATTTCTACAAGAGTTAGGCATCAATCAAGAGAAGTTTATGTTATTTTGTGATAGCCAAAGTGCTATCTATCTTAGCAAGAATCCAATGACTCATTCCAGATCAAAGCACATAGAGGTGAGGTATCATTAGATACATCAAGCGCTTGAGATGAAGTCATATGCACTTGAGAAGATCCATACTGATGATAATGGTTCAGATATAATGACTAAGAGTCTACTTGCAATGAAGTTTGATTCTTGCAAAGAGAAGATAGACTTGGTGGAACAGCCTATCCCTACTTGAGTCGATGAGAAGGAGATTTATTGGTGGATCCCCAACTCAAATGGGTCCCACAACTTAAAAAAATAGAAAAAGAAGTGGCTTAAGCCACACGAAGAATAAAAAGAAAAAGAGAGAGATTGAGTAATCTAATTTGAAGAAAGAAACAAAGAGTGAGAGAAAGCTTTGACGATGAGGAGGAGAAGAAAAGGGGAAAAAGTGGAAGTTCTATTTTGATCTCGTTGAAATGATAAACTTGCTCCATTTCTTATGAAATTTTAGTATATTGTTCTTGATGTAGAGATGAATATTAGGATATAACTTGCTAGTTGTATTACTTTTTCTTTTGTCTCATTTGAGATACCCACCTTTTGGAGAGTTTATGTTGATTCTATCAATTTTGATTATGTATTTTGTTAATTGTTGAGATGTCCTAGTGCTACTAAAAAGACTGATTGTGTACCATTATTTTGATAGTGGAAGATTTTTACTGGACTAAGTCCCGTAGATTTTTTGTCCCTCTTTTAAAAAATTTTCTATGATAAAAATTGATTTTTAATTATTTAATTTATACCATTATATTTGTTGCTTAGAGTATTTTTAGAGTTGCCTATTTAATTGTGTAACACCCTACTATACAGAGGCTTACGCTTAAGTCAAAAAGCAGAGGTGGCAAGGTATTACGACCTCTAAAAGTAAAATACGCACATAGATATAGTTGAAAGAATTCATATCTAGGAGCCTTGAAGAATAAGCTAACCAAAAACGAAAATAGGAAATTGTGTCACACTCGCAAAGATACGCATAAGCTGGATAAACGAGATCAAAAGGGAAGATAACACACACACGAACGCACATATTGGAGTTCCAAAGATACATATATTAAGCTCCAAACTCGACCTGCGAAGTTAAGGCCGGACAGAGTAAACATACATGTATATATACATAATCCAAAGTTATCCCAAAACATAAATAAAACACTTGTTTCTCCAAAAGCAACCTCTAAGAGGGCAAAATACAAAATATACATACGGAGATTTTATATACACATATACATAGCCTAAAACAAAATATAACATCCAAAAAGACAGTTCTTCGCGTATAAGGAGGGTCTCCAGATGCTCAACGAGGTGTCTTTCAACCTGCATCTGAAACACAACAGAAATATGTATGGAATGAGAACCGGGGAGCATGGTAAAGGTGCCGCAAAGTTAATATAAAAAGTATTGGGAAAGCCAGAGGCATTCCTAGAACTTCGACATTCATATTAATCTTAAAATTTAGTCTAAATAAATAATAACGGAAATCTAACTAAAGGATCCTAGCTCTATTCTAACTCTGCACCTTTTATCAACTCTAAGCCTCCGATTCACTGGTGGAACAACCTTCATTCACTCCTTCGCCATGATAGGGTGTCTCAGAAGCATACACATACAAATCAAACAATGAAAACACAGATAGAGGTACAATTACAACAAGTAGAACAAGTAGCAAATAAGCAGAGTTAAGTAGTTAAGCAAACCAAAACAATGCACACTTAAGCAAAACATACGAATACATATGATGTATGCCTGTTCTATGGCTGATAGTCTCATCTGTCAGTTATATAGCCAACCCGACATGTCCTGGTAGCTAACCATTGGATAGTCCCTCTGTGCACGCATCCCCAACCTCAATAATATCCATAGGAAAATCCAAAGCTCAATTTATCCATGGGTGAGACAACTCAAGCTCAAATTGATATATATGCATGCCCATGGGAAAACCCGGGCAGTTAAAATGCCCGGTCACATCTTGTGACAGAGAGTCAACAATTAGTCTCAAAATATATAATCCACATAATGATCTCTTTTCTTTTTTAAAATAACACTTTAAATCCAATCTTTAATTTTTATAAAAATTTCAGTAGCATCTCTTCTAAAACTGAAACTTCTACCACCCTTCAAGGGTCCTAACCGCCAAACCAATCACCTCTCAGTAATTCAAATAATTTCTAGTATCAAATCATTTCAAAATCAAACCAATTCCAATATTAAATCTTTTTCCAAAACTAACCAATTCCAATAACAAATCGTTTACAAAATGGAACCACACATCTCTCAACCAATCCATTCAATTCAATTTCACAAACTCACCATCAATCATCAACACATCAACAATCTTCATTATTTTTTTTATACTTATCAAAGACATAATCCAACATATACAAATTCATTCATTCTTTATACATACATCATATACCATATACACAGTTCATCAATAATTCATTCAGTTCATTGCTATCTTAAAATTTTCAAGCCTAAGTTTTCACGTGACATTAAACATTAACTACCAGAAATCAAAATCATACCTTGGCCGATTTCTCCCTAAGCTAGAAACTCCTAAAAAACCTCTCCTTTCATAAGCTCCAAGCTTCCAAACGTAAATTCCTCAAGCTTAATCACTCAGATTTTGTTTTAAACCGCCAAATTGAACTCTAAATCAACAAGAACACAATCTAATTCACACAATATCACTATAATCATCATAGGATTCACTAATTCAATGATTCACAATGGTTCAATAGTTTTTTATCTTACCCATGGATCAATTGGACAAAACCCAGTGATTACTAGCTGCAAGAGTTTACCTAAACTATCAAAATCATTCAATTCCTCTATACCCAAATCCAAAATCCACGAAATTGAGGAGGGGAATAACTGGATGAGAAATGCAAATTTCTTACCACTTTGTTTACATAGAATTAAAGAGAATTCTAAGACGAACACGTAGCCACTGATGGCTAGTCACTCAGAGCTCTGGATTGAAAGTTATAGACGATTGAATTTTAGAGGTGAGGGTTAGGTTTTTTAAATATTACTCTCTCTTATTCAGCGTATTCTAGGAGTGAAATGGGGAAGAAAGCATCGTTTTGGTGTTTTATAGGTTGGGCTTTGGGCCCAGTCCGACTGGTTCGGTCCGTCGGCTCAATTTTGGGTCAAAATTTTTAAAATTTGTGTCAAAATTTATATTTTTAATATTTCTACTTCTCTAGATTATAAAAATTTAATTTTCTAATTTCTTTGAGTAATAATTAATTTATTGGCTAATTATTTATTAATTTCGCAGGGTTTACATCCTACCCACCTAATTAAGAATTTCGCCCTCAAAATTCATATTCAGTTACCTGAAAATAGGTACGGGTAGTCCTTTCTCATTTTTGACTCAAGTTCCTAAGTGTGTTCCTCAATTCCAGCACGACTCCAAGCAACCTTTACTAACGAAACTTTCTTTCCGCGCAGTCGCTTAATACTGGTATCGTCAATTCAGATTGGAGTCACTTGAAACGTCATATTCTCTCTCAATTGAACTGATTTAGGTTCTAAAACATGGTTGGCATCAGAAGTGTACTTTCGAAGCTGCGAAACGTAAAATACGTCGTGCAGATTTGAAAGATACGGTGGTAAAGTTATCTAATACGTCATCAGACCAATTCTCTTCAGAATCTGAAACGGATTGATATAACGAGAATTCAATTTCTTTTTCTTGATCGCTCTACCCACTCCTGTTGTTGGAGTAACCCTTAAAAATACATGGTCTCCTTCATTAAATTCTAATGGTTTCCGTCTCTGATCGGCGTGGCTCTTCTGGCGACTCTGAGTGATAAGCATTCTGTTGCGAATTTTCTTAATCTATTCCATGGTTTCAGCTACTAATTCAGGCCCTAATAAACTTGACTCTCCAACTTCATACCAACATAGTGGGAATTGGCACTTTCTTCTATACAGAGTCTCATACGGAGCCATTCCTAATAGATTAAATCATATTAGATTTAAAACTTTAAATTCCTAAAGATACGATAATTAATTTGAAGTTTAATTATTCTGTTAGTTTCTATAGTTTTACTAAATTTGTAATTGAGTTTCTATAATTTTTTTTTGTTTTCAATTAGGTCTCTACACCGCTTTTAATTTTATAATTAAGTCTTTTTCATATAAAAATGTTAAAATTTACGGAATATTTCTCTCAAAAAATATGTGGTCAAAGATCTAGTTAAGTTCTTAATTATAGATACCTTTAATTTGTAGAAAAATATTTAATTAACTCTAATAATTTTTAAACTAGAAAGGATCTAATTACAAAATTGAAAGCATTATAGGGACCCAATTGAAAAGATAAAAGTATATGGACCTCATTAAAAATTCGTTGAAACTATAAGAGCCAATAGAGTAATTAAATCTTAATTTAAATAAGATTTGATCTTAATAGATTAATTTAATTTTAATTTAAATTTTAAATTTCTAAAAATACAACTAAACAAATTAAAACCAAAATCAAATCTTTGACAAAGCCAAAAACAAATTAAATTTAAAGGTAAACTACTCTACTTAAAATTTGAACTAAAGATAAAAAGTCTAATCAAAAACAAATTTAAATTTAATTCTAGTATGCTCCAACAATAAAGGTTCTCCTACTTAATTACTTGAACTTCAAGTAATTTTTAAATCAGAAGTATATCCAACTAACTTAGATTGATGTGGTCTAAATATAAAAAACTCTTTATGATTGTTTGCACTCCAAATAATTTGAAAAAAAAAAAAGTCATATTCTTTGTGTTTCAAGCCAACACTATTGCACTTGAGATAAATTATTTT
>NC_029786.2:25468901-25469497 GCF_000816755.2 Arachis ipaensis | reverse complement strand
CTGGGAAAGACAGATATTATTATTATTATTATCTTTCTTTTCTTTTCTTTTCTTCGGGTTCAGTTGGAAACCGTATTGTCAGCATTTGCGCTTTGACACATTTTAATGGGCCAAGCAGCCATTATTGTCATTATCGCAAGGAAATTTTCATTTGGGTAATCACAATTATTAGTGATTTGTGAGTTACTAATTAGTAGCTAGTTTCGTTGGTGGGGGAAAAAGGAAAAAGCGACAATTATAGGATTTTAATATCATCATAATTGTACCTACCCTTTCCTTGTATATATACAACTATACAAAAATACAAATTGGACAATGCGTATTAATATTCTTTTATTTAAATCGGAAATGAGCCCCAAAAATCTAAATTAAAGGAATCAACATGCAACACATAACAGGGCAAACACTAATAAAGTATTTCCACTTTCCATTGTGATGCAACAGATTGCCACATCCCACCAATAAAAGAAGAATGTCACTAACCGGTGCCCATCCCTTTCTTTTTTCAGTTTTACTTTTTATACTAATTTAGCTATAAAATCTTAAAGGAATACATTAGTTACTCCAAAAAAATATTATTATTTAGTTAATTTGTA
>NC_029786.2:25462471-25468867 GCF_000816755.2 Arachis ipaensis | reverse complement strand
TCCTATTTTTAAAAATTATATATATTAAATAAATTAATAAACTTATAGATAGTAAAAAATAAAATCAATTTTGTATAAATCTTGAGAAAACTATAATAACTATTTTATATAATTAAACTAACATCATGAGCAACTTTCAAGAAAAACAAAACAGTTAGTTTAATCTTTGACGTAAGCCAATTCAACTATCACTCGGATTTTCCTTCCAACAGCAAAAGTTAGGAGCTAAAAAGAGAATTTCAAGAATGTAACGCCGTTTAGGGGAATTAAAGTGCATATCGTACGTACAGTTGTACCTGCAACATAACGTGGTTTTATAAATATTTTTATGCATCTAACATGGGACCTCTCTTAGTTTTATAACTAAGGTAAAGAAAATCCAAATTTTATGTCAAATCAAAAAATTAAATTAAGTATGTAAAATGTAAAATCTTAATAAAGATTTAAATCATAAAATTGTTAGGTTTAGTAAAAATTTTGTAAAATTATTGATTAATTTATTTAAAATCGTAATATCGAAACAGAAAATCTCCACATACAAGTCTTTTTTCTATACAAGTCTTACAAGTCCTCAATATCCCTTATCCCTAAAACGCACTTCTCTTGGCACGTATGTTTCACGCGCCTACTTAATAGATTTTTCAATCAATCAACGCGCGAATATATAACTTCCTTTTTCAAAAGGATTTCGTTTCCTTTTTCGAATTTCTTCTGCGTTTCCTTGCCTTCTCTCTTCGATCTCTTTCGAGCGTTTTTCTGTGCCTTCTCCTTCGTGTTTTACCTGCGTTTCTCTCTGCATTACGTGCTTCAGATTTTTCGTTTTGTTTTGCGTTTGAAGATAATGGATGATTCAACTTCAGATTCTCAGCTGAACCAGAGCGAAGTGGATTTTGAAACTGAATCCAATGAAGTTCCTGAGGTTTGATTTAGTTTTAGTTAGTAATTGAATCTGAATTTGAATCCGATTAGTAATTTTTTGATTGTGTAGCTGAATAATATGTGAATCTTGCCTGTGATATTTGCTGTTTGTTCTTCCTTATTTGAATTGAATCTAATGCACTGGTTCTCATTAGAATTAAAATAAATTTGTCTATTTTATATCAGACATTCGGGTGTAGATCAGTAATAATTGGGTGCATTTAAGAAAATTTTGGGTGCATTTACAGTTTATTATAGTTTATTATTTTAGTTGAATTATTTTAGTTTCTGTTTTAATATAGTGTATTTTTGCAGACCTTCTGTGCAGTTGATGACCAGTTTGTCCACAAGGTTGGGATGACTTTTAAAACCCTTGACGATGCTGCAAAATTCTACAAGGATTATTCAAAGGTTGCAGATTTTTCTACAAGAGTTCGGTGCACAAATAAGAAGGGAAACGAAATTAAGAATCAATTGATTACATGTACTAGAGAGGGAAAATGAAAATTGAAAAAATCTCCGACCAGAAGATAAATCCCTCAGCTGGTTTAAATTGTCCTGCAAGAATTTATATACACGTATTGAAGGATGTTGGTATTTGGATCATTTCGAAGGTCGTGTTTCATCATTCACACCCTTGATGTCCAGATCAAGCACAGATGCTCAAACAGCACAGGGAACTAAGCATGTCCGTGCGTCGTACAATAGAGAATAACGAGGAAACTGGTATCAGACCTAGCAAAACTTTCCAATCATTTGTTGCAGCAGCCGGGGGTCACCGCGAGTTAAATTTTATCGAAAAGACGTGAGGAATTACATCACTACCGAAGTGCGGAATGTTTCGGAACAAGAGGATGCAAAAGAATTTAGGAAATACGGATTAAGAATGAAAGAGAAGAATCAGAATTTCTTTTTCAAGCTCGAACTCAAGGACGATCAGTCCATTAAGCTTGCTTTTTGGGCAAATGCAAGGAGCAGAGCTGCCTGTGAGTATTTCGGAGATGTTATTTCATTTGACACCACCTACAATACAAACAGGTAACATGGTGTTCTGGTTTATGATGTTGAATTTATGTTGTTTTATGAATCTGCTGTAGAGGTGTATATTGGAATTTTTTTGGGTGCATAGAATCATTATTTGGGTGCATTTTGTTGATTATAATTCTGTTTTGTGGTAATCTATTTCAGGTATAATCTGGTTTGTGGTTCTTTTGTCGGGGTGAATCACCACGGTCAGTCAACACTTCTTGGATGCGCTTTGATGAAAAATAAAGATATTGAATCATTCAAATGGTTATTTCAATGTTGGCTTCGTTGCATGGGAGGAAATGCTCCGAAAGGGATTTCCACCGATCAATGCGCGTCAATGAAAAGGGCTATCGAGGCTTGTATGCACACAACAATTCACCGTTGGTGTATTTGGCACATCATGAAGAAGATTCCAAGCAAATTAAATGGGTACAAGGGACATGTAGAAATCGAACAAGAAATAAGCCAAGTTGTTTGGAACTCTCATAGCAAAGATTCATTTGATACGAATTGGAATGATTTTCTGCTGAAGTATGGTCTTGTGGACAACAAGTGGCTTTCAGGTAATGTTTTTTAAAATCTGCAGCAGAGGTGCAAATTGCATATTTTTGGGTGCATTGTAGTCTGATTTGGGTGTATTTTGTAGATCTTTATGAAGACCGTCACATATGGGTTCCAATTTATCTGGATCACCACTTCTGAGTTAGGATGAGAAGCACACCAAGGAGAGAGAGAGCATGCATTCATTTTTTAACAAGTTTATTACCCGGAATAGCTCGCTTATTCAATTTGTCAAACAATATGATAATTGCCTCAGAAGCAGGGAGCAAGCAGAGAGAGAATCAGATGCTGGAGATTTTCATACGGTGATATCGTATGCAACAAAATCCTCCATTGTAGCTCAGTTTCAACATGTGTACACTCACCAAAAGTTTAGGGAAGTCCAAGCACAATTCAAAGGTAAGACGAATTGCATACAAGATTAACAAACTCCGCTCTAGGCTATTCAGTATACGAAGTTAGAGAACAAGTTTCCAGCTCAATATTCAACAAGTTTGTGGTTATACGACTCAGTAGCAGCCCAAGTGAAATGCCAGTGCTTATTATTGGAGTCAAGAGGGATATTGTGCCGTCACACCCTAAGCGTGTTAAGCTTTGAACAAGTAACCCAAGTGTCACCGAGGTATATATTGGAACAATGGAGCAAGAAGGTAAAGAGGCGACACACACACACATCAAGAGCAGCCACGACGAGCCACTGTTGGAGCCAAGAAGCAAGAGGTTTGACTTATTGGTGTTTCGTTCGCAAAATATTTGTGAATTTACATCAGAATTCGAGGAGCTGACTGCCATTCTGCACCGTGCCTACGATAACGTCATGGTTGAGATGGAAGAATTGAAAGCCAAAAGAAAGGGGACGTGTTCGTTATCTCACGAATATGCCAACTTGGAATCCGTTAACGAGCTTCAAAGCCCTCCAAGGGTTCGAACAAGAGGACGTCCAAAAAATAGGCTAGGTTCAAAATTGGACAAACAGATTACAAATGCCTCAAAGAAGAAGAAAACAAAAGCTCTAAACGAGATAAAAGTCATGTTCTTTAAATAGGTGGTAATTGAGTTTAATTTTTTTGTTAATATTTTTGATAATATGTGAGTTTATTATTTCCAGTTAAACCTCTTTGATGCTGCATCAGTGGTGTGTCCAAATTCTACCCAATATCACGGACATGTTATGAATTATCAGTTCAGAGAACCAGCAGCAGGGGATAATTTTTTGGCTGTATAGTTACAGAATATGGGTGTAAAGCTCAGTTTTTTGGGTGTATTTCTGAATTTTCTTGTGTTTGGCATTTTACATTTATATATTTTCAGATGCTGCTGTTTATGTTATAAATTATTGTTTTGTTTAGTTTTTATGGTTTAATGTTTAGGGTTTTAGGGTTTAGGGTTTAGGGTTTAAGGGTTTTAGGGTTTAGATTTTATGGTTTTAGGGTTTTAGGGTTTAGGATTTAAGATTTTAGGGTTTAGGGTTTTAGGGTTTTAGTGTTTTATGGTTTAAGGGTTTAGGGTTTAGGGTTTAAAGGTTTAGGGTTTTAGGGTTTAAGGTTTAGGGTTTAGAGTTTTAGGGTTTATGATTTAGGGTTTTAGGGTTTAGGGTTTTAGGGTATATATTTGGGTGTATACGGGTTATATTTGGGTGCATAATTAAGGTTTAGGGTATAGGGTTTAGGGTTTAGGGTTTAAGTTTTAGGGTTTAAGGTTTAGGGTTTAGAGTTTTAGGGTTTAGGATTTAAGGTTTTAGGATTATGGTTTAGGGTTTAGGGTTTAGGGTTTTAGGTATTTAGGGTATATATTTGGGTGTATACGGGTTATATTTGAGTGGATTTGGTTTTGGGGTTTAGGGTTTAGGTTTTAGGTTTTTAGGGTTTTATGGTTTAGGGTTTAGGGTTTTAGGATTTAGAGTTTATGATTTTATGTATTTAGGGTATATATTTGGGTGTATACGGGTTATATTTGGGTGCATAATTAAAGTAATTGGGCGTATTAGTTGGCTTGGCGTTGTTTTCCTTTATTTTCTATGTACTTGTAATTTACAACTTTTGAATACAGCACAGACAGTTTATTTGTGCAAACAAATTTTATAATACAAATGAATTAAATATTTTCAAAATTTACAAGTGTTCAAACTATTTCAAAACTACATAAAACTGAAGTCAATCACTGTTACTTTCAATATCATTAGAATCTACTTGACAATATGGACTCAACAAAGCTGCAGATGGCTTCGACAATCTCATTGTTTCACTTCGGGTTAAGTACTGAAATCGTCCCTAAGGTCTGGGGTGAAAATCAAAATCATCCTCAACCTTTTTTTGTTATTAAAATCATCCTCAATGTTACAAAACGTTATAAAATCGTTCTTTTTCACTTCAATTTTATTTTTTTACTATATTACCCTTCATTATTAATAAAAATAATTAAAAATAATATTAAAAAATTAAAACAAACTCCCCCCTTTCCCCTCCCCTCCCGTAACTCCATCATCCTTATCACCTTTTGTCCATAACTTCTGCATCATCTTCATCATCCTTAGGCAACTCTCTTCCTCTCCCTCTTCTTTTTCTCATGGCCATCACCACTGCCTCCATAACTATCACACTTTCCTTCTCTCTAAATCACTATCACCCACCCACAAACTAAATTCAGCAACAGCAACAGCAACAACAAATTAACCAACAAATTCAGCAACATTAACACACATTTAGCAACAGCAACAACAAAATGAACAACATCAACAACAACATCCACAAAATAAATCAACAAAAATTTTAAATTTAACAACAATTCATCAATCATCAACTGCAACTTCAGATCCAAATTCAACAGCAACAGAAATTAAAAAAATAAAAAAAGAAATGATATTTATCAGTTTAAGTTCTTCAGAAAAAAAATAAAAAAAAAGGAAGAACAAAAAGAAAAGAGATTCGAGGCTGAAGACGACAAACTCGAAGACGCTTCTATCGATCCCACCACCCTCTGCTCTCCACCTTCCCAACCTTTCACAACTGACCTCACTCCTCCTATCCGCATCGATTCCCATGGAAAGTGGTGAGCTCCAGGAAGCAAAACAGAGAATCAGAGAAGTAGAACAGGAAGAAGAATAGATCTGAATCTGGAAGGAGGAGCGATACGGCAAGAAGGCAGAACGGAGGTGCAACACTGCAGGAGGCAGAACGGAGACGTGGCGCTGTGAGAGGAAGAACGCATGCCGGCACTGCGAGAGAAAGAGCGCGACGGAGAAGGAGTCGGCGCCGAAGAAGAGTCAGAGGACATGGTTGTCGTCGAGGGGTAAGGAGAGGCCGAGATCACTGAGAAAGTGGTCGTCGTGGGAGATGAGGATGGTGAGGCCAACGTTAATGGAGGAAGGGTTGAGGTTGGTGATGGAAAGGGAGAAGAAGGTGGAGAAGGAGGTGGGGGCGGAGATGATACGATGGCTGATAAACCCATATTTCATGAGTTCTTTTGTGCTTAATTTGAGTGATTTATACAATCCTTCACCTACTTATTCACATTAATTGCATGGTTTTACTTTCCCTTCCTTATTATGTGATGTAAATGAAAAACATGTTTCCTAAGCTTCAAAAATTAATTATTTTAATTACCTTTATTTCCATTCGATGTCGTGATTAGTGTGTTGAGTAGTTTCAGATTTTTTAAGGCAGAATGACTTAAAGAATGGAAAAGGAAACATACTAAAATGAAAGGAGAAAGCAAAACGGAGCTTTAAGGAAACTGGTATCCACGCGATCGCATGGACGACGCGATCGCGTGCCAAGCACGAATCAGCAGCGACGCGGCCGCATGACTGACGCGACCGCGTGGCAAGGAAAAGCTCCGAATGACGCGACCGCGTGACCCACACGGACGCGTGACAGAGGCCACGTATCA
>NC_029786.2:25457781-25462052 GCF_000816755.2 Arachis ipaensis | reverse complement strand
AAAGACATGCAGTTAAATTAAGAAAGATATATTTATGTCTAAATAAATAAATATAAAAATAATTAATTTATAAATAAATGATAAAAATCCATCAAGTAAAAAAAAATTATGATGACAATGAGATATTTTAAAAATTTATCTAACAATTAGAGAGAAATTGCAAAGCACACTTAAAAACGGCCACCTTTTGTAGTCCCATTATATGTTCTTAATTCAACTATCTAAATTTGATTTTTCAATGTTATTTTTGAGATCATTTTAATAATTTTAAACCTCACTTTAAGATAAATTATAACTCACAACTTATTCGCACTAAGTAATATCATATTTCATTGTCATACACGGTATATGGGATAATTTTCCTAAACAATAATATAAAACAGTTGTTCGTCCAAATGATGCCATCGATGGCATTCTTCTTCCAATAATTAGGATTGCACATGGATCGGATAATATCTGCATATATATCTGCGGTAATTATCTGCATTCGATTCGAATTTTATGGATATTATCCGATCCACACTATGGTAGGATTGGATTGCAGATTTGGCAGTGATATCTGCAGATTCGATCCGTAAATTCGTATATCTGCACGTCACATATAAATAGCATAGTTTAAGAAAATAAACCCTAATGTGATATGAATTTTATGATATCTTGTTTTTTATTTTTTTTGTTGTACTTCGACTTAGAATAATTAAACTTAAATCTTGTGTTATTATTTTGTTTGTTATTCAAGAGAACTTTTATTGATAATATTTTAGAATTAAATATGCTTAAACAGGTGAAAAATGAATTTTTTTTTTGTAAAAATAGCCAAATGAAATTTAAAAACATTTTTTTTAATTATGCGGATATACCCGATATTCGATCCGATCCGATCTGCATACTTGCGGATCGGATCGGATCTGGCCTGAAAAATTACGGATATCGTATCCGATCCGATCCGATGAGTGCAATGCGGATCGGATAGAATTTTAGGCAATATCCGATCCATATGCAACCCTACCAATAATTCACAACTTAAATAATAAATCATTTTTCTAAGAAAAAATATTGGGTTGCGTGAATCTGGAGTGTGATGTGGGTGCATAATATCATTGAGTTGACATGGCTTTCTGACCCTAAAAACAGCTAGGGTTCATTTCTCAAGCACTCTAAGCAATATTGTATCAATAGAAATTTACAAATAGTTGAAAGGACCACAAATTTTCAAGAACACAACAATAAAAATATAAGGGTTAAATACTGAAATCGTCCCTAAGGTTTGGGGTGAAAATCAAAATCGTCCCCAACTTTTTTTTGTTATTAAAATCATTCTCAACATTACAAAACGTTATAAAATTGTCATTTTCCACTTCAATTTTATTTTTTTTATCATATTACCCTTCATTAGTAATAAAAATAATTAAAAATAATATTAAAAAATTAAAACAAACTCCTCCCTTCTCCACCCCTCCCCTCCCCTCCCGTAACTCCCTCACTATCACACCTACGCATCATGTTCTGCATCATCTTCATCATCCTTATCACCTTTTGTCCATAACTTCTGCATCATCTTCATCATCCTTAGGCAACTCTCTTCCTCTCCCTCTTCTTTTTCTCATTGCCATCACCACTGCCTTCATGACTATCACACTTTCCTTCTCTCTAAATCACTATCACCCACCCACAAACTAAATTCAGCAACAGCAACAGCAACAACAAATTAACCAACAAATTCAGCAACATTAACACACATTTAGCAACAGCATCAACAAAATGAACAACATCAACAACAACATCCACAAAATAAATCAACAAAAATTTTAAATTTAACAATTTAGCAATCATCAACTGCAACTTCAGATCCAAATTCAACAGCAACAGAAATTAAAAAAATTTAAAAAAATGATATTTATCAGTTTATGTTCTTCAGAAAAAAATAAAAAAAAGGAAGAACAAAAAGAAAAGGGATTCGAGGCTGAAGACGACAAACTCGAAGACGCTTCTATCGATCCCACCACCCTCTGCTCTCCACCTTCCCAACCTTTCACAACTGACCTCACTCCTCCTATCCGCATCGATTCCCATGGAAAGTGGTGAGCTCCAGGAAGCAAAACAGAGAATCAGAGAAGTAGAACAGGAAGAAGAATAGATCTGAATCTGGAAGGAGGAGCGATACGGCAAGAAGGCAGAACGGAGGTGCAACACTGCAGGAGGCAGAACGGAGACGTGGCGCTGTGAGAGGAAGAACGCATGCCGGCACTGCGAGAGAAAGGAGAAGGAGTCGGAGGAGTCGGCGCCGAAGAAGAGTCAGAGGACATGGTTGTCGTCGAGGGGTAAGGAGAGGCCGAGATCACTGAGAAAGTGGGAGATGAGGAAGATGAGGATGGTGAGGCCAACGTTAATGGAGGAAGGGTTGAGGTTGGTGATGGAAAGGGAGATGAGGACATGCTAGTGTTTAAGTGTGGGGAGGTTGATAAACCCATATTTCATGAGTTCTTTTGTGCTTAATTTGAGTGATTTATACAATCCTTCACCTACTTATTCACATTAATTGCATGGTTTTACTTTCCCTTCCTTATTATGTGATGTAAATGAAAAACATGTTTCCTAAGCTTCAAAAATTAATTATTTTAATTACCTTTATTTCCATTCGATGTCGTGATTAGTGTGTTGAGTAGTTTCAGATTTTTTAAGGCAGAATGACTTAAAGAATGGAAAAGGAAACATACTAAAATGAAAGGAGAAAGCAAAACGGAGCTTTAAGGAAACTGGTATCCACGCGATCGCATGGACGACGCGATCGCGTGCCAAGCACGAATCAGCAGCGACGCGGCCGCATGACTGACGCGACCGCGCGCCTTAAGCAGAGCGCACATGACGCGATCGCATGACTGACGCGACCGCGTGGCAAGGAAAAGCTCCGAATGATGCGACCGCGTGACCCACGCGGACGCATGACAGAGGCTACGCACCAGAATTTACAGAATACGCCCCCAACGAATTCTGAAGCCCTTTTTGGCCCAGATCCAAGTACAGACAGCATAGACCAGAGGTTATAAAGTGTGGGAATGCACCCATTCAAAGAGAGCTCGCATATTTTTACTTTTCAATGATTTAGATTTAGTTGAGAGGGAGATCTTCTCTCTCTCTCTTTTTAGGATTTAGGATTTCTTCTTGTTTTAAGAGTAACTCTGGATCCCAAGTTTAATGTTCTTTTATTTTAGTTTTAATTTTATTTATTTATTCCAACATTTGAATTGATTATTATAATTTGATTTACGAATTCTTCCATGTTACAGACTATTATTTGAATTAATGATAATTGAGGTATTTTCAGTTTATGATTGTTCTCTTTGATTCAAGTTACCATTGCTTCCTATCTAAGGACATTTTTATTATTCCAGCAATTTTACTTTTCCCCCTTTTGGTTCTGGTTAAGAATTCAGTAACTCAACAGTTATTAAACTCAACATAATTGATAATCGTTATCTTGCTAATTGAGCTGAACTTAAGTAATCCCAACCTTTTCTTAGGAAATAAATAGGATTCAAAGGCCAGATTAATTAGTCCGTTGACTTTCCTTTGCCTTAGTGAAGATTGACCAAGTGGAGTTTAGATTCAACTTTCATTATAGTTGAGAGAGATAACTACGTTGGACCTCCGACTTCTCTTACCTTGCCAAAAGTCTGCTTTATAGTATTTATTTATTTTAATTGCCATTTACTTCACTTGTCGTTTAAATTACTTGCTTCTCATCTTCTAAACCCCGATTACAACCTTTATAGCCAATAATAAGAACATACTGCCTCGCAGTTCCTTGAGAAGACGACCCGAGGTTTGAATACTCGGTTAACAATTTCTAAAGGGGTTTGTTACTTGTGACACCCAAAATGTTTGTATGAAGGGATTTCTGTCGGTTTAGAGACTATATCTACAATGCAACTGTTTCTATGAATCTCTTTACTGGTAAAAATCCTCTCGTCAAAATGGCGCCGTTGCCGGGGAACTGCTAACGTGTGCCTTATTATTGGTTATTGTAAATATTTTTGTTTTGCTTGTTTATTTATTTTTGTTTTTCCTTTTTATCTTTATTTGTTGCTATGAACTCTCACCCCTCTCGCTTTGAGTTTGGTTCTAATATTGTTAAAGGAAATAGAAGTTACAGTAGGAATGTGCATCAAGGTCAGACCAATCAAGGATGGATGGAACCAAGAGGATCTAATCAACCCTTTTGGCAACAACACCCTCCGAGATATCCTGGACAAAGACCATTCTACAGTGCA
>NC_029786.2:25453231-25455865 GCF_000816755.2 Arachis ipaensis | reverse complement strand
AACCTTTATAACCAATAATAAGAACATACTTCCTTGCAGTTCCTTGAGAAGACGACCCGAGGTTTGAATACTCGGTTAACAATTTCTAAAGGGGTTTGTTACTTGTGACACCCAAAACGTTTGTACAAAGGAATTTTTGTTGGTTTAGAGACTATATCTACAACGCAACTGTTTCTATGAATCTCTTTACTGGTAAAAATCCTGACATCAAAATGGCACCATTGCCGGGGACTTGCTAACGTGTGCCTTATTATTGGTTATTGTAAATATTTTTCTTTTGCTTGCTTATTTATTTTTGTTTTTCCTTTTTACCTTTATTTGCTACTATGAACTCTCACCCCTCTCGCTTTAAGTTTGGTTCTAATGTTGTTAAAGAAAATAGAAGTTACACCAGGAATGTGTACCAAGGTCAGACCAATCAAGGATGGATGGAACCAAGAGAACCCTTTTAACCCTTTTGGCAACAACACCCTCCGAGATATCCTGGACAAAGACCATTCTACAGTGCACACCCAGCTGAAAGACATGGTTGTAACTACCATAACTACCAACAAGCCCCACCCCGTGCATATGAACCATCCTTTCAACATAACCTCGAACCACCACACTCACAAGCTTCTTTTCACCATTCGCCACCATATGATCCTTCCTTATCCCAATGCCAATCCAATCGCTCCCAATCACCACCACTTTCCTTTGTAGCATGTCCAAGTCCAGCAACCCGAGAAGCAGAAGATCGCCTAAGGGAAACAGTAATTAAATTTCAAACAACCATTAAACAATTGGAGCAAGCAATGATTCAATGGGCTTCTAGGCGCTCAAATATACAAGGATCAACCACAGCTCCATGTGGACCGCCCAATGAAGAGCGTAGCATGAAGGAGATGCCAGAAACTCCAGTGGACAAGACAGAGCATGAATTTGTACTAGAACAATTAGAAGAAGCTGTCATTGTTCAAGAAGAAGAGTTGGTTGAAGATCTAGGAGATGCTGAACCTCCATGGGAATCCAGAATCGAGGAAAACTCCGTCCAGGATGCTACAGTTGATGCTAAGGAGGATATTTCTCCAAGAAAAATCGTTTATGAAGAATCAGACGGAATAATCCAAGAAACAAATTTCCTTGATGATGATAGTCACAAGTCTAGCTCTCTTAGTGATGAACTTGCATCCGCAAGTGAATTCTCTGAGATCGAAGAATCTTCCCCAAGTGAATATGAAGATGATGCAGAGGTAGATTTCTCTCAACCTCCAATCTATGACTCAAGTGATGAGGAAGACACAGAAGACTTTGACCAGGACACAGATACAATTGAAGATCTTTGCAAAGAAGTGGAGGAATTCACAGAAGAGCACAAGGAAACGGAACTTGCAGAACCACCAGAAACACCTATCCCAAGGCCATTACCACCTAATACAAGCTTCAAGTGGGTACAATCCTTAACTTATAACTTTACTTATTCACTTGAATATGATTTGCTTGAAACAGATGGCCAGCTTAGAGCTCTCTGCGGCTTTAAGAGTAAGAGGGAAATGGCTCGTACTCAGAGCTGGTGCACAAGGTTCAATAAGGTTCCACGCTTCACCTCGAAGTACACGGATTGGTATCATGCTAAATGGCATGGGTCACGGAGAACGTTTGGTCACCACGGTGAGATTCTACTTTTTAACCCGTCCGAATGGAAACATGCAGATCAAGGCGGAGGCGGATTTAAAAGCAAGGCTTGGAATCCTGGAGTTTATTCTGACATTTGTCATCCCGGGAGCCTAACAATATATTTAAAGCTGTTCGAAAGCTTTGCGTGCCTAGTTTGGGACCCCGGAGGCTATTGGAATTCCAAGCACTGGTGGAGATTTTTGGACGAATTTAAACATAAGCCACCATAACAGGATACCTCTCTAATGTCCAACTTAAGGACTTTAACTAAAAGTGCTAGGTGGGAGACAACCCACCATGGTATGGTCGCTTCTTTTTCAATTTATTTCTTGTTAATTGCTTTCATTTTTCCTTTTTCATTTTAATTTATTAAACCTGGAATCATGCATAACATTCATGTTAATCATTGCATTCTGCATTTTTCATGCATAAAAAAAGGGGTGCACGACGCGACCGCATGCCCTATGCGATCGCGTCATATTGCGAAAAACACCACCCGCGCAACCACGTGACCCATGCGGCCGCGTGATCCACGCGGCCGCATGATATATATATCGGCGTAAGGATCCAACGAACAGAAAGTTGGGCTGGAATCGTGCGGCCCTTGTGCATTTCGCACAAATTGGCCCACGCGATCGCATGCCCCATGCGATCGCGTCATTTGCACAATACCAATCCCACGCGACTGCGTGAGTGACGTGATCGCGTCGCATGGATTGCACATCACCCCAAAAGGAGATAGAGAGTTGCGCTAAAACGGCGCTGGAGCCGTGCATTTAGCACGAGTTCCAGCGACGCGATCGCGCGCCCCACGCGATCACGTCACTCCCATTTTCACCCCAACCACGCGACCGCGTGCCCCACGCGGCTGCGTGGATTCGAAAATATAACCCCCAGCCCGCGAACCCTATCAGTCGCGAGCCCCCCCACCCCCAACCTTCTTCTCCCTTCTTCCTCTCTCCTCCCCTCTCCACCACT
>NC_029786.2:25391643-25453189 GCF_000816755.2 Arachis ipaensis | reverse complement strand
AAAGCCGCCGCAGCCACCTTCTTCCCCGTTCCACCCCTCCCGCCTACCAGGTTCCGCAAAAACGCAACCCCCTTTTATCCGTTCATCGTTTTTCTATAATTTTTTCCGTTTCTGTTCATCATTAGGATAGATAGATATGCCTGTTGTAGTGGATTTTTAGGTTGTTAGGTAGCTTAGGCTCTGGTTAGTGGATCTAGGTTTGTTTACTTGCACTGTTCCTGTTTATGTTAACTGCAATTTTGCTGTTCCTCTGACCTCGTTCATATGTTGTGATTTCTTGCAATTGCTGCTTGTTACTCTAAAATTTTCCTGTTTCTATACATTACTGGTAACTGTAGCATGTTTTTAATTCATATGAACTGCTATGATTGCTGTCTATTTTCCAGGATACTCCAATTTTAGCCGGAATGCTGCCCAAATTTTTTTAAACTTTTTTTTCATTCATGTTTTGGTTTGGCATTTCTGAACTCTGTTTTTTTCTCTGCTTTACCCAAACCATTCCATGAATGCTATGGCAGACATTCTTATCCTCTTTGATTTCCTGGTTCATAAACCGCATTTGTGATTCACTGATTCCAATTTTTGCTTTCTCTATTTCTATCCGAATCAGCATCACCCTGTTTTCCTTGTTCGATTATGAGTACTTCTATTCTTACCTGTGAATCCGTGTTATATGGAATTTTTCTATGCCACTTACTTTAACCCGCACTTTACTAACTCACTAATTTTAATTTACTAATTTCTTTTTCAAATTCTAACCATACTACCCCTTTTAATCTCTTTTCTGATTATTTTCACTTTCCTCTAACTTTCTGACCATGGCATATTGATTATTTTTCCGTTTAACACAAATTCAATCACATTTCAATTACTCATTTTCCTTATTCTAATTCTCCCTTGCTGCTTTGAGTTTCCCTTGTTTAGTTGCCTATTTGCTTTCCCATTTTATCCATATCCTGGTTTTCTATTTTTCAGGATGTTTGCCTCACAGAGGAAAGGCAAAGGCAAAGCTACTGGCAAGCGCAAGAGAGGAGATTCCTCCCAGTCCATCTTTGCTCTAATGCATGATTCTTCATAGCGGGAGAAGAACTTCACACAGTAGGAAAAAGCTGACCAGCTGCTCCCTGCGACTGATCCTATAAAATTTGCAAACCGGTACTGTGAGTTGAAGTACCCGACTTTTGCAAACTCCAAAAATCTATACCTGGAGCGAACTCTGAAGATTCCAGAAGCCCTCCAGCAGTACACCACTGAGCAAATTAAGCAAAGGGGCTGGTTCTTTCTGGAAAGGACACTGACAGAGGTCAATTCATCTTGGGTACGGGAATTCTACTACAACTACTATCTCACTACCCTGGATGCAGTGCACCTGAGAGGAAAACAAATTCTGGTCACTGAAGAGGCCTTAGAGGACATTCTCCAGCTCCCAGCCAAGTCTGATCAGCCTGATGGTTATTCAAAGGCTGAGGAGGACATGCGCCAGATGAAGTTTGATTGGGATGCCGTAAAGGCACGGATAGCTCTCGACCCGACAGTCCCTTGGGAGATGGTCAGGACACCACCATGTCTAGAGGGATCAAGAGAGCATACTTAAACGATGAGGCTCGGTTATGGCATCAGATCCTGAGTAATTATGTGATGCCGAGTACTCACGAGACGGAGATCCCGGCTGCTATGATCACCCTCCTTTGGTGTGTGCTGGAGGGTAAGGACCTTTATCTGCCACATTTCGTTCGGCACTATATGGCTAGGGTCCACGTCCGAGGCACCCTCCCCTTCCCATATCTAGTTACTCAGCTTGGCCGTCGAGCTGACGTGCCATGGGAGGATGCCGATGAGAGACCACCAGCGGCGGATTGCAGGAAGATTATTCCGCACAGCCGGAACTTCTTAGCCCTGGGCCACAGACCAGCACCATTCACTGCTACTGATGAGTCAGCCCCACAGTCTGCTGGACCCTCCTCCTCCACTGCAGCACCACCCACCCCTGCTACCACCTCTGCACCTCCACCTGCCACAGAGCCCGTCTATCATCTGGTGCACCGCTTGTTCCGACGACTTGACCAGTTGCGGCACTATGAGCACCTAAAGCTGATGATATGATCCGGCGACATCTCCTCCGAGCCCGACACACCATCCGAGGCATCTGAGGAGGAGGCGGATGCACCCGAGGTAGAGACCCATCCCCAGGAGGCAGCACCTGCCGCACCACGGGCAGCGGTCCCACATCAGATTGAGGCTGCGGATCTTGAGATCCCGAACCAGTCAGCACCTCCTCCACAGCAGCCAGACCCTCAGCCCACCACCACCACTGAGACACCAGCTACCATCCCTCCCAGTGATGACACTCCTTCACACCCGGCTTGATTGAGCATCGGGGACGATGCTTCCTTTTAAGTGTGGGGAGATCGCCATCTCTGGCGTTTATTTTGGTGAACCACTACATACTTTTTCTTTTATTTTGGATATTTTTCTGTATTTTTCTTTCCTTTACTGTTATTTTCTGAGTACTTAAACATTGCTTTTATGTATTTTTACTCTATTTTCTGTATTTTGCATCTTTAGTTCATATTTTAGCCATTTAGTTTATTTTAGTTATTTAGTTTAGTTTGCAATTCTGATTTATTAGTGGATTAATTAGTATAGTTTACCCTTTTTAGCATAAGATAGTATAGTTTAAATTGAAAAATATAAAAAGGAAGTAAGCTAGGAAATTAAACATATCAGATTTAAATCCACAAAACTTGTATATAGCATTACATGATGTAGTTAAGCTGACAACATTTCATCAATGAGGAACATTAAAACTTTAAAAGCCACCCCAAATAATTTTTTTATGAGAATAATGGGAATTTTTAACTAAACTTGCATACAATATATAAATGATATATGATGCTTGAGTTAGAGAACACACAGCCTGAGAGTCTTGAGCTTAAATTGTGTGGTTGCATTCAAACCATAATTTCATTTCTGTGTGTTACATTTCTTTTTATTCTGATGTTCTTTCCTTTGCTTTAATCTATATGTCCAATTATAGAATATAGAATAGATACATACCAAGAGAATGATTGAGGCCATCATTTGATTTTAGCTCACTCACCCTAAATTAGCCTACCTTTTACATCACCCTTGTTAGCCCCCTTGAGCCTTTTAAAACCCCTTTTATTCTATTTAGCCAAATTACTATCCTTAAGCAGAAAAACAAAAGAAAATCTCAAGTGAATCCTTGGTTAGCTTAAGATAGAAAATCATGAATAAAGTTAAATGTGGGAAACCTTTTGGGAACATGGATGATAGAAACAAAAAGGTAGAAAAGTAAAAAGGAATAAAATAAAATTTGGGAAGCATTCTCATGAGAAAATCTAAGTGATTCAATTACCATGTGCATTAAAAAAAAAGTTATTTTTCAGCATCTAAATAAAAGGGGATACAAAAAGAAATTCCCCAATGAAAACAATGCACATGGAATAAAAAAAGCAAAAAGTAAAACATGAGCATGTAACAATAAGTGGGAAATTATGGGAAATTAGGTAAAGAGATTTTGTTTTACTAAATATGTATGTTAGGTGAGATCTTAGTCTAATTAAGGATTCACTTATTAGCTCACTTGACCCTATACGTAAAATCCTTACCCTTACCTTGACCTCATTACAACCTCAATAAAGACCTCATGACTTTTTGGTATGACTATATTCTATAATTGTTGATTGGTTAGATGAAAAACAAAGCTATAGAAATTAAGAATAAAAAGAACAATAGAGTGAATAAACCCAAGAAACACTAGTGACTAGAGAGTAAAACACAAAATCCAGTGAGGGTTCAATAACTCATCAACATATATTTGTACTTAATTTACTAATTGTTTTGCAAGTTTGTAAAATGTTTTCTTTCCCATCTCATTTGCTAAAATGCTTTATTATTTAAGGGTTGGCTATATATATACATGACTCCTTGAGAATGTGAATTAACTTGGCTACATGTAAGCTTTATATATGAGTGAATAAATTAGAGTTGCATGATGCATCATTCATTTAGGTAGTTGCATTTAAATTAGGATTGAATTGCATGACATTCCATCACTTTAACCTTAATTATTTACCTTGGATTTAGCATGAGGACATGCTAGTGTTTAAGTGTGGGGAGGTTGATAAACCCATATTTCATGAGTTCTTTTGTGCTTAATTTGAGTGATTTATACAATCCTTCACCTACTTATTCACATTAATTGCATGGTTTTACTTTCCCTTCCTTATTATGTGATGTAAATGAAAAACATGTTTCCTAAGCTTCAAAAATTAATTATTTTAATTACCTTTATTTCCATTCGATGCCGTGATTAGTGTGTTGAGTAGTTTCAGATTTTCTAAGGCAGAATGACTTAAAGAATGGAAAAGGAAACATACTAAAATGAAAGGAGAAAGCAAAACGGAGCTTTAAGGAAACTGGTATCCACGCGATCGCATGGACGACGCAATCGCGTGCCAAGCACGAATCAGCAGCGACGCGGCCGCATGACTGACGCGACCGCGCGCCTTAAGTAGAGCGCACATGACGCGGTTGCATGACTGACGCGACCGCGTGGCAAGGAAAAGCTCCGAATGATGCGACCGCGTGACCCACGCGGACGCGTGACAGAGGCCACGCACCAGAATTTACAGAATACGCCCCCAGCGAATTCTGAAGCCCTTTTTGGCCCAGATCCAAGTACAGACAGCATAGACCAGAGGTTATAAAGTGTGGGAATGCACCCATTCAAAGAGAGCTCGCATATTTTTACTTTTCAATGATTTAGATTTAGTTGAGAGGGAGATCTTCTCTCTCTCTCTTTTTAGGATTTAGGATTTCTTCTTGTTTCAAGAGTAACTCTGGATCCCAGGTTTAATGTTCTTTTATTTTAGTTTTACTTTTATTTATTTATTCCAACATTTGAATTGATTATTATAATTTTATTTAAGAATTCTTCCATGTTACAGACTATTATTTGAATTAATGATAATTGAGGTATTTTCAGTTTATGATTGTTCTCTTTGATTCAAGTTACCATTGCTTCCCATCTAAGGACATTTTTATTATTCCAGCAATTTTACTTTCCCCCCTTTTGGTTCTGGTTAAGAATTCAGTAACTCAACAGTTATTAAACTCAACATAATTGATAATCGTTATCTTGCTAATTGAGCTGAACTTAAGTAATCCTAACCTTTTCTTAGGAAATAAATAGGATTCAAAGGCCAGATTAATTAGTCCCTTGACTTTCCTTTGCCTTAGTGAAGATTGACCAAGTGGAGTTTAGATTCAACTTTCATTATAGTTGAGAGAGATAACTACGTTGGACCTCCGACTTCTCTTACCTTGCCAAAAGTCTGCTTTATAGTATTTATTTATTTTAATTGCCATTTACTTCACTTGTCATTTAAATTACTTACTTCTCATCTTCTAAACCCCGATTACAACCTTTATAGCCAATAATAAGAACATACTGCCTCGCAGTTCCTTGAGAAGACGACCTGAGGTTTGAATACTCGGTTAACAATTTCTAAAGGGGTTTGTTACTTGTGACACCCAAAACATTTGTATGAAGGTATTTCTGTCGGTTTAGAGACTATATCTACAACGCAATTATTTCTATGAATCTCTTTACTGGTAAAAATCCTCTCGTCAATGGCGGAAAGAGAGAGGAAGAATTGGGGTTGTGGTTGGGAGGGAGGGTTCCGAAGAGAGGTAGGAAGAAGGAGATGAAAGGGAAGAGAGGGAGAGATACTGAGACATGATGGGGGGTTTTGGGGGGGGGTTGTTTTTTTTTAATTTTATTTTTATTAATTTTAAGGGTAATTTGGTCAAGAAAATGAAATTAAAGTAAAAAAGGACGATTTTATCATAACTTGAGTGTGAAAGGATTGTGTCAATCCTGTAGAATTGGTTTATGTAATACTTTAACTATAGTGGAAATTCTACCACTGTTGTGGTGGAGACTGGACGTAGGTTGTATTACACAAGGCAACCGAACCAGGATACATAATGGTGTTAGCTTCTCTCTTCCTTGCTCTGTTCTGTTTTCTGATATTTATGAGACAAAATGAAATTGTCTCATAAATTTTTCGCTGCTGAGTTCAAACAGATTCAGATTGCAAGTTTGTTATAAAAGGGTTATTTCAGTAACTTAAAAGAAGGTCATAGATTCAACCCCCTTTCTCTAAGCCTTCAACAACCTTCAATTGGTATCAGGAGCCTTGGTCTCAAGAATCAAGCTTCACCGCTTGGAGCAAAGGTCCAATGGCGAACAACTTGGGAACAACCACGGTTTCCTACACTCTAACTGAAGGCCAGTCAAACAATAGGCCTCCCTTCTTTAACAGGAAGAACTATGCCTACTGGAAAGAGAGGATGAGGATCTTCATTCAATCCATTGACTATAACATATGGAAGATTGTTGTAAGCAGTCTGATAAACCCCAATTTTGTGGTTTATCTTGTGCTTAATTTAGGGAATTTTATCAACTTTTCTCACATTTATTCAATGAAATAGCATGGTTTTGTACTTCTCCCTTAATTTGTGCTTAAGTGTAAAAACATGCTTTTTAAGCCCTTAAATTGGTAATTTTAATTCACCTTAATTCCATTCGATGCCTTGATGTGTGTGTTGAGTGATTTCAGGATCATAAGGCAAGTATTGGATGGAAAAAGTGAAGAGAAAATCATGCAAAGTGGAGAATTCATGGAAAAACAAGGATTTGGAGTGCATACATCGACGCGCACGCATGACAGATGCGCACACGTGAAGATGAGGTCGCTAGGCGACGCTGACGTGAAGGTAGAAGTCGGCTAATTAAGAAATCAATATAGAGAATGCGTTGAGAGTATAGTTCTTAACCAGCTAAGATCCGCCTTGTCAATTTAGAAAAGTTATCACGAAATTTAGAAATAAAAATACTGGGAGTATGAGTCCCAAGTCGTCTCCCAACGAGTTGCAAGAAAGAGTGCTAACTTATTAATCAGGAATTTTCAAGAGAGTTTGAGTTTGAATAATGAGCAATTAAATAATTATAAATTAAAGCAATAAAACTAAGAATGATTATTAATATTCTAATAAAAAGCTTGACTTGGGAGAATGATTAATTGGAAGTCCTATCCTTGTTGGGATCTCTTAAGTGTAGTATCAAAAAGGTTGTTGTTTTCACTTAGTTAACCCTTACTAAATAAAGGAAAGTCAAGTGATTGAGCTAATCCTTATTCGCAAATCCTAGTCATCTCCCTTGGGAAGGTCTAGCGTTAGTAAATACAGAACTAGCCAACAACTTCCAATTTAACCAACACTTAAGCCTTCCAACTCAAGTATCTCCTCTTAATCAACCCCCCATGTCAAGTTTGGGAAATCTACTCCATTGACATGAATATAATACTCAAAAAAATATAAGAAGACATAATAAATTAATTCAGATAAAATAGAGACTAAAAATTAATTAAAAGTAAAAGTAATCCTCTTTATCAACAATCCATGAAAATAATCCAATTAGAACTCTAAATAAAATAAATAAGGATATGGAAGAATAAGGGACAAAGTAAAAAAACTAAAATAATGTCTTCAACGGAGGTAATGACTCTTCAATATCCAAAAGCAAAAGCAATGAATGTAAAGTGAACCTAGAGGGAAAGTAATCCTCTCTAAATTTAGATCTAGAAACCTAAAAACTATCCTAATGTATTTAAAAATGTATGTCTATTATGTCTAAGATGTGTGTCAAGTTGCGTGTTGAGTCTTTGCATGTTCCCTGGCTTTGTTCTGTGTTTCTGAGCCGAAAACTGGGTCAAAACGCGGCCCAAAATTGCCCCCCAGCATTTTCTGTTAATTTTGCAGATCGTGCAGGTGACGCGTACGTGTCGTCCACGCGTTCGCGTCATTTAGCAATTTTTCTTGTCACGCGTACGGGTCATCCACGCGTTCGCGTCATTTGTGCAGATTCCAATCCACGCGTACGCGTCAGGGACGCGCACGCGTCACTGCGATTTTCTCCATTCCGCGTGATCGCGTGAGCCATTTGCGCGCGTCAGTGTTTGCTGGTCATCTCCTTAGTTTCTTTTGTTCCTTCCATTTTTGCAAGCTTCCTCTCCATTCTCTAAGCTATTCCTGCCTTATGAAGCCTGAAACACTTAACACACGGATCACGGCATCGAATGGTATAAAGGAGAATTAAAATATACTAATTAAAGATCTCTAGGAAGCAAGTTTTCAATCATGAAATGATACTAGGAAGGAATTATAAAATCATGCAATTAGTATGAATAAGTGGGTGAAGACTTGATGAAACCATTCAATTAAACACAAGATAAACTATAAAATAGTGGTTTATCTGACGCGTACGCGTTAGAAGGAAAACGCCAAGTGACGCGTACGCGTGACCCATGCGTACGCGTCACAGCTCGCACTTGATCTCATTAAAGTGAAAACACTGGGGGCAATTTCTGAGCTGCCCAGGCCCAAATCCAACTCATTCCTAAGGTTATTTCATGCATAATTCAAACTTGGGCAAAGGGGGAGCAATTAGTTGTAGGATTAGCATTATGTAGGTTTGTTTCTAGAGAGAGAAGCTCCTTCTTCTCTCTAGAATTAAGGTTCTTAGGCTTATTTCCATCTTAGATCTAGGTTTAATTCATATCTTGATTTACTTGTCCTTTACAAATTCTTGTTCCTTTATCTTTACTTTCCTAGTTTTGTATTTTACCCCTTGTATTTGTTACTTTGTTGTTGATGCATTCTTGTTCCTTTTATTTTCCTTTAATGCAATTGATGTTTGATATTCTTTTATTATTAATTGAGTTGTTGTTATTGTTTCCTTGCAATTGATAGTTGTAGATTTAATATTCTTGTTGTGAATTTACCATACTTTTCTTTTATGCCTTCCAAGTGTTTGACAAAATACTTGGTTGGTTGTTAGAGTAGCTTTTTGAGCATTCTTGGCTTGGAAAGAGGAATTAGGCAATCTTGAGTCCTTAATACCCAACTCAAGTTGGCGATCTAGAGTTGTTAGCTAATATTGTTTCCATTAACGTTAATCTTTTTCTAATTCAATTAGTAAGTTAATTAGGACTTTTGGAGTGAGATTAGCTAGTCTTATTTGACTTTCTCTCGTGTGAAAACAACATTGTACTTTCTTCCATTGTTAGAGATGATAAAATAGGATAAATTCTTGTTAATTGTTGTTATGAGTGACTAGGATAGAAAGCCTATATTCTCAATCCTTTCCATGAATGTCTCTCTTTATTATTTGCTTTCTTTAATTGTTTTCTTTATTTTCTTGCCATTTACTTTCTTGCCCCTTTTACCAAATCAAACCCCCCTTATTCATTCATAGTCAATAATCATTCACTTCATTGCAATTCCTTGTGAGACAACCCGAGATTTAAATACTTCGGTTAATTTTCATTGGGGTTTGTACTTGTGACAACCAATCTTTTAAATTTGATTAAGAGTTATAAATTGGTTTAAACTATGCTTACAACGAATTTTCTTTTCTATTAAGAGAAATTCTAGACCGACGATAATTCTATCTTATTAAATTTATGGCGCCATTGTCGGGAAATTGCAATGGTGTTATGTTATTGGCTGTTGTATATATGTGAATATGTTTGCCTTTTGCTTCTTTGTTAGTTGTTGCTAGTTTTAGGATTTTGTTTTCTTTGTTTCTTATTAGTTTTTGTTTTATTTTCTCTTGTTATCATGAATTCTCATCATTTTGGCTATGTATGTGGTTACAACTATATTGTAGGGAATGAAAGCTACAAGGAGGATATGCATCAAGGATGGGACAATCAAAGGTGGGAGGAGCCTCAAGCATTTGATCAACCTTCATGGCAACAACCCCCCACTAATGTATTATGAGCAAGAGCCACCCAAAGATGCATACCAATCTAATGTGTGTGGTGATCCTTATTGTGATTGTCAACCACAACCACCACATACATATGACCCCTTCCCTCAACATAGTCCTCAACAACCACACTCACAAGCCCCATACCACCAAACACTTCCCTATGACCCTAACCCATATCCACCATACCAACCACCATATGAACTATATCTAGAGCCACCACCATTCCAACACCAATACTCCCATGAACCCCAATTTTCTTATACACCACCTCAAGACTTTCACCAACATGAACCACCTTCTAACTACAATGCCTTTCCCTCAAATGATGAACTCTCTCTTCCGCCACCACCTTCATTGGCCCAATCTCTCTAATCCCTATGGCAAGAGCTACAAGAACTTCTAGCTAGGTGCCAAAAGCAATAAGAAGAGCAAAATATGCTAGGGGAATTCGCGGCTAACTTGACCGAAGTGATGAACCAATTGGTACCATTGTCCTCAAGTATCCAAGACACTCCTATTGTCGAATGTGGAGGATTAATTGAGGAGCACAATGAGAAGGAGAGTTTGGAACTTCAAGGTGAAGAAGAGGAGTTGAAGCAAGAAGTGCAACAAGAGGAGGAGGTAGAGATTATTGAACAAGAGGAAGTAGTGGATGAAGATTTAGGAGATGTTGAGTGTAAGGAGGAATCTCAAGTTGAAGAGCCCTTTTCCAAGAAGCTTGATATTGATGTTGAGGAGGGTGTACAACTTCCAAGGCATATCATGGTGGAAAACTTTGAAGAGGTTGATCAAGAGATGGATTCAATCATGAATGAATTCTTATGTACAATTGAATCCTCTCCCATTGGGCTTGACATTGAGATCAAAGAAGAAGATGCACAACCTTCCATACACTTGGTGAGCAATGAAGATGAGATGGAATTGGAAGAAAGCTACCAAGAAGAAGGTTTGGAAGAAGTTGGTCAAGTACCAAGTCCCCTATCTATGATGATTCCGCATCAACATATGATCCTTTTGAGTTTGATGAATCCTTCCCCACTATGCTTGGAATTGATGATGAGGTAGATTTTACTCAACCTCCTATTTATGATTTGAGTAATAGGGAAGAGCTTGAAGACATTGGTGGAGAAGAGCTTGAACTTGAGGAAGCTTGATAAACCCTATGTTTAAGGTTTATCTTATGTTAAATGTAGAGCATTTTATTAACCTTTTCTCACATTTACTCAAGGAAATAGCATGATTTTGTGATTCTTCCTTGATTTGTGCTTAAATGTGAAAACATGCTCTTAGACCTTTAATTTGATAATTTTTGATTCACCTTTGATTTTCCTAGATGCCTTGATGTATTTGCTAAGTGATTTCAGGTAGAAAAGGCTAGGAATGGATCAAAGGAGTGAAGAGAAAGGCATTCAAAGTAGAGAACACATGGAAAATCCAAAGAATTGGATGAGCTCATGGACGCGCACGCGCTATGTACGCGCACGCGTGGATCACAAAAACTCAAGGGACGCGCACACGTGTTGTATGCGTACGCGTTGGTGGCCGCACGTGATTTTTAAATAGAAAACATGCCCAGCGAATTCAGAGAGTTGTGGGGCCCAATCCAAACCATCTTTGGTGCCAAAATGCTTTTAAGAACCAAGGATTGAAGAGCAAAGGGGATTCCATCCTTTTTACACACACATTAGTGACATTAGGCTTAGTTGAGAGTTAGTTTTAGAGAGAGAAGCTCTCACTTCTCTCTAGGATTATGATTAGGTTTAGGTCAATGAGCTTAGATCTAGGGTTTAATTCATGTTTTCATCTACTTCTACTTCTCAATTATTTGTTGTTACATGTTGTTCTTCTACTCCTTTGTTGTAATTTCTTCTATTTTGTTACTTTGCTTTGTTGTAGATTCAATCTTGTCTCTTCTACTTTCTTTCAATTCAATTTGAGGTAATTCATGTCAATAATGTTCTTTTTGATTGTTGTTGTTAATTCATTGCAATAATTGTTGTTAGATTTCATTCTTGTTGTAGATTTCCTATGCTTTCCTTTTATACCTTCCAAGTATTTGTCAAAATGCTTGAGAAGATGTTAGAGTAGAATTTTATGTTCTTGGCTTGGGAAGGTGACTTAGGAATTCTTGAGTTACTAATGTCCAAGTGATTGATAGTTGGTAGCCATTGACTCTAGTTCTCATTAATTCAATTAGTGAATAGCTGGGACGTATGGACTTGGATTGATATAGCTCATTTGACTTTCATTTACTTGTTAGAGGATGACTTAGTGGGATTGATCCTTGCAATTATCATATTGTAGTTAGTGATAAGGATAGAGAGCCTTGACCACCAAACCTTGCCAAGACCTTTTTGTCATTTGATTTCCTTTATCATTTACTTTTCTTGTTTCCTAATCAAAACCCCAAAATATACATGTTCATAGCCAATAACAAGAACACTATCCTGCAATTCCTTTGAGAGACGACCCGAGGTTTAAATACTTCGGTTTATAATTTTAGGGGTTTGTACTTGTGACAAACAAATGTTTGTATGAAAGGATTGTTGATTGGTTTAGAAACTATACTTCGACGAGATTTCAATTGTGAAATTCTTCTCCCCTTTTCTTTCCACCCTTCAATCATCATCTAACACTACCAATCACCATCTATTACCATTTATTTTAGTTAGTTTTTTAGTTAGTTTGATTTTCATTTAATTTCTATTTTTCCTTATGAGTGTTGGAATTATTAATCTTGTTTGCTGTTTACTACTGCTAATTACTAATAGGATGTTAGTTTAACATCATTGTTGCTTATTGTCATTGTTGGAGTCCCTTGTTGAGGTTACAATTTGTTACCTGGTTTTGAGTTTTTAATGTTTAACATTTGTGAATAGCAAGTACATATGACATTGCCTTCAAGCTTTCTATTTCTTTTGAATTGCATGTTTTGGCCACCATATATTCATCATCCATTGTTAGAAAATTGTACATTATCAATGTATTTTTTGTTAGGTGATGCTTGTTTATGATTGACCTTTATTTACATCACCTATTTCATGCATTGAGAATTTGAAATTGTGAAATTGGATCGAAAGCTTACCTAGTGACATATTTTTGAGCTTTCTAAGCTTTGTGGACCATGCTTGCTATGTGACTGATTTTCACTTCTATATTCTTTTTTCTAAGTTCCATAGCATCCATGTGTTCCACTTCTATGTCACTTAGGTGTTGTAATTAAACTTCAATATGTGTCATTGTTTGATGTGTGAGCTCTCTATTTCATTTGGTTCATTAAAGTTTCCTTGCACATCAATCAATGTCCATTCATTATCCAATTTCACAATTACTTGATTATTGCTTGAATGCTTTTATGCTTCTTAACTACTTGTTTGTATTTTAACTTACATGTCTTTTAAAGTATTCCAAGCACACTAGAATGAGTGAAGTATATACTTTCCTTTGTGTACTTGTGACATAGCTTTTTATGCTAGTGTGTGTGTGTGTTCTAAACCGCGCGCAACTTAGAATTCACACACCTATTTTTCATCAATGTCACACAAATTCACTCACTCCATTCTAGTGATTTACATCATTCCAACAATGTACGCTTCCCTGCTTTTGTATTTTTTCATCTTACGGTGTTATTTTGTATTTTTTATGACTAATGCACCATAAGTAAAAATGAAAGCGGGAGAAAAAACACACAGCACCGGTTGATCCGCCAGCTGAAGGTGGCAATCCGGAGAGTCGCCGTACTCCCTTGCTCATCTTTGAGTGCACCGAGGACGGTGCAAACTTTTTAAGTGTGGGGTGGTCGTCCGACCAGTCGGCATTTTTGGGTAACAATTTTCTAATCCCAACACTTTTGCATTTCATTTTTAGGTTTTCTAGGATTTTTAGTTGTATTTTCTTGTTTTGCATCTATATATAATAAGCTTAGCCAAAATAATGAAAATTTCCAAGAAATTTATCTATAGGGTACCCCAATTGATTGAAAAAAAAATATATTTTTTAGAACTTGCTTGAACTATATATTGTGGACCATGTTTTTGAGCTAAGAACACAATCATGTGATATTTGAGCCTAATTGTATGGTTACATCATATAACCATTTATTTTCATTCTTGTGTGCATTATTCTCTTTCTATGATTGTAATCTTTGATTTGTTTGATTCTTTATGTCTATTATTTTGTGTATGAATGCACTTATATGATTGCGGCCATTGTTTCGATTAGCTTACTTACCCAAATAGCCTACCTTTTATCTTCCATTGTTAGCCAACTTTGAGCCTATGCTTAACCCATTTGTTCTTAATTTTAGCACATTACAAGCCTTAAGAGAACAACAATAAACGTCCCTTGTTTGGATCTTTGATTAGTGATGAACGAACTTTTGTGTGGTCTAGAATTCCACTAATGAATTCTCGTTGTAAAGTATAGTTTCTAAACCAACAATAGTCCTTTCATACAAAAATTGTGTTTGCCACTAGTACAAACCCCTAAATTTATAAACCGAAGTATTGGAACCTCGGGTCGTTCTCCCTAGGAATTACAATAAAGTGCCTTGTTATTGGTTATGGAGCATGTTTTGGGGTTTTTGATAAGAGGCATGAAAGGTAAATGGCAATGAAAATAAACTAACAACTAGAAAGCTCTTGACAAAGAATGAGAATTAGAAGTCCTATCCTAGTTATCCTTCTCAATTGTGACCACAATTATCCATTACTACCACTTAGTTAACCTCTAACCATGGAGAAAAGTCAAGTGGATGAATTAATTTGATTCCACAAGTCCTAGCCAACTCCCAAGGGAAAGACTAGCTTTAGTGGTATCCAAATCAATTAGCAACATCTAATTATCAATCAACATGGGAATTAGATAACTCAAGCGTCACTAATTACTCTACCAAAGCGAAGAACACTAAAATCTACACTAAAATCTAACCAAGCATTTTATCAAACATTTGGAAGGCATAAAAGGAAAACATAGTAAATTGAAAGGAATGTAAATCTACACTACTCAATTGCAAGAAATTAAACAACAACAAAACCAAATCAACAATAAAGGAACATGAATCATAAATTGCATTGAATTGAAAATAGAAGAACAAAAATGCATCAACATAAAAGTAGAGAATTACATGAATTAAATGCAAAACTAGAAAAGGGAAAGGTAGAAGAAGAAGTATTGCAAAAGGAAGAGTAAATCAAAGCATGAATTAAACCTAGATCTAAGATGGAAATATCCTAAGAACCCTAATTCTAGAGAGAAGAGGGAGCTTCTCTCTCTAGAAACTAAATTACATGATGCTATGCTACAAACAATTACTCCCCCCTTTGCCCAAGCTTGAATTCTGCATGAAATAGCATTAGAAATGAGTTGGGTTGGGCCCAAAGTTCTTCAGAAATCGATGGGGGCGATTTCACTTTAGTGGGCCACGAGCAGCATCGGCACGCACGCGTACATTGCGCGTGTGCGCCCCTGAACGCGAAGCAACATATAGCAAATTTTATATCATTTCGAAGCCCCGGATGTTAGCTTTCCAACGCAACTAAAACCGCCTCATTTGGATCTCTGTAGCTCAAGTTATGGTCGATTGAGTGTGAAGAGGTCAGGCTTGACAGCTTTACAATTCCTTCATTTCTTCATGAGTTCTCCCACTTTGCATGCTTTTCTCCTCACTTCTTCCATCCAATACTTGCCTTATGAACCTAAAATCACTCAATAAACACATCAAGGTGTCGAATGGAATTAAAGTGAATTAAAATCACCAATTTAAGGGTCTGAAAAGCATGTTTTTACACTTAAGCACAATTCAAGGGAGAATTACAAAACCATGCTATTTCATTGAATAAATATGGAAAAAGGTGATAAAATCCCCCAAATTAAGCACAAGATAAACCACGAAGTCGAGATTTATCAAATCTCCCCACACTTAAACTAAGTATGTCCTCATGCAAAAATCAAGAAAGAAGCAAAGGGGTATCAACATTTATTCAATGCAAACTAACTAAATGCAATCTATCTATATGCAACCTATTTACATGAATGCAATAGTTTAGTCAAAATAAATCAATCTCCAAGAATACACAGGCAAGTACAAGTGCTAAGGCAATAGCAATCAAAGCAAACCACAATTGAATTGAATTATTGAAAGATTTTACAAACTTGCAAGAAAAGATGATCATGGGTGGAAACATGTAATTGAGCAATCGAACCCTCACCGGATGTGTATCCGCTCTAGTCACTCAAGTGTATGGGGTTGATTCACTCGATTCTCCCCTAATCATGCTTTCCAAGATTTGTTTTTCATCTAACAATCAACAATTATTTCATGCATGCATACAAATATCATGAGGACTTCCCATAGGTTGTAATAGGGCTAGGGTCAAGGTAGGATGCATATGGTCAAGTGAGCTTAAAATTTGGATCTTTGATTCACTTAAACTTCCCACCTAACCTATGACAACCTATACAATTCTAGACAAACCTAACTACCTATTCTTCACTTTTTCACACACTCATGCATTCTCTTTTTTATCACAACTCATATGCATTGATTTTTATTGAACTTTGAACTTTGNNNAACATCAATGCATATGGTTTACATATGATTAAAACATGAGTATGTACCCAATTCCCAAGATTTTTCAACAAAAACATAAACACACTTTTTATCTCTACCCAATGTTCCCAACTCTCCCAAAATCAAATGATAAACACTCTCACTAGCCTAAGCTAATCAAAGATCCAAATTAAGGGATATTTATTGTTTTTCACTTAGGCTTGTAATGTGCTACAATTAAGAACAAATGGGTTAAGTATAGGCTCAAATTGGTTATCAATGGAAGATAAAAGGTAGGCTTATTTGGGTAAGTGAGCTAATTGAACAATGGCCTCAATCATATAAATATATGTATACACAAAATAATAGACATATAGAATTAAACAAATCAAAGATTACAATCATAGAAATAGAATAATGCACACAAGAATGAAAATAAGTGGTTATATATGATGTAACCACATAAGTAGGCTTAAATCTCACATGCTTGTGTTCTTAGCTCAAAAATCATGTTCCACAAAGTATATAATTCAAGCAAGTTCTAAAATTTTTTTTTTCAATTGGGGTGCCCTATAGATAAAATCCTTGAAAAATATCATGATTTTGACTAAACTTAATATATACATATGCAATGCAACCAAAAATCCTAAAAGACCTAAAAATGAAATGCAAAAGTGTTGGAATTAGAAACTTGTCACCCAAAAATGCCGAGCGATCGGACGACCTCCTCACACTTAAAAGTTTGCACCATCCTCGGTGCATCCAAAGATGAACAAGGGGGTTTGGCGACTTTTCTAGTTACTACCTTCAGTTGCTAGGTCAACCGATGCTGCGTGTTCTTCTCCCGCTTCTGTTTTTGCTTATGATGACTCATCCTGAACATAGAAAACAGGAGATAATAAGACAAGTAAATGCACAAGCAAGGAAGCATGGATTGTTGGAATGAGGTAAATCACTAGAAATGAGTGAGTGAATTAGTGTGACATTAATGAAAAATAAGTGTGTGGGTCCTAACTTGCATGCGGTTTAGAACTCACACCTTAGTATTTAAAAATCATGTCACAATTATACAAAAGAAAACATGCACTTCACTCATTCTAGTGTGCTTGAGATACTTTAAAAGACTTGTAGGTTAAGTCAACCACACAAGTAGTGAAGAGGCATGAAAGCATTCAAGCAATTAATCAAGCAATTGTGAAATTGGATAATGCATGGACATTGATTGATGTGTAGGTAGACGTAGTGAACAAAATGGTATATAAAACTCACACAACAATCAATGACACATATTGAAGTTGTTGCAACATCTAAGTGGCATAGAGGTGAAACACATGGATGCTATGGAACTTAGGACAAAGAAGATAGAAGTGGAAATCAATCACATAGCAAGCATGGCCCACAAAGCTTTATAAAGCTCAAAAATATGTCATTAGGTTAGCTTTGATCCAATTTCACAATTCCACAATCTCAATGCATGAAATAGGTGATGGTCACTTAGAACAAGCATCCTAAAAAAATGCATTGATAATATACAATTGCCTAACAATGGATGATGAAAGCATGGTGGCCAAAACATGAAATTCAAAGAGGTAAGATGCATGAAGGCAATGTAACAAGTACTTGGTATTCAAAAGTGTTAAACATGAAAAATTCCAAACCAAGTAATAAATTGCAACCTCAACAAAGGAATCCAACAATGACAATAACGACAATGATGTTAAACTAACATCCCATTAGTAATAAGCAGCAGTAAATGGTAAACAAGATTAGTAATCCAAAACTTATAATAGAAAACAAAAATTAAACTAACTAACTAACTAAAAGAAATGGTGTTATATGATGCTTGGTAATGTTGGATGATGATTGAAGGGTGGAAACAGAAGAGAAGAAGGAAAGAAATGGAAAGAGGAGAAGAAAAGAAGGTGAATGAAACAGGGCAATCCACGCGTGCACGTCATGTGCGCGTAAGCGTGGATTGATGAAATGGAAGCGACGCGTACGCGTGCAGTGCGCGTACGCGTGCATGGCAAAGCAGAGAGTTGACGCGTACGCGCAAGGTACGCGTTCGCGTGCCCTAGGGCATAAAGTTGGCACACTTTAGGCACAACTCTCAGGTGAATGTATGGGAGGTGGGAAAAATTCAATCCACGCGTACGCGTACATGGCACGTCTGCGTGGATGGCCAAAATTGCTTGATTCACGCGTACACGTAGAGTTCGTGTGCGCGTGGGTGTGCTCTGTTTTCCAAAATTTTTCTATGTTTTTGCACCAAACCAAGCATTCCAAACCTCCAAACAACTACCAAAACATCATAAAATCTTATTTAACCTACTATACTCCCAAACAAACTTAACAAATCAATCAAAACATGAGATTAAACCTATTTTACCAATATGTACAAAAGGGAAAATGAAAAGATGTTACCATGGTGGGGTGTCTCCCACCTAGCACTTTTATTTATTGTCCTTAAGTTGGACTTATGGGGAGCTCTTCATCAAGGTGGCTTGTGCGTGAATCCATCCTTGAACATCCACCAATGCTTGGACTTCTATTGTGCTTCATCATTCAAAGTTAATAACTCCAAGTTTTGATGGAGTTCTTCACAAACCATAGGCTCCCAAAGTTGATCTTTCTTGTGCGATCCGGGATCCCACACTTTGTTTTCACACCCGTCCTTGAGTTGATCTTGGTGGTTTTCTCCGGGTGGCAAGAGAGATGAATTCTCATGGAAGCACCAAACTATCCTCCTAGACCCATCCAATTGAGCACTAGTCCAACCTTTACTCCTTGAAGCTTCAACCATAATGAGCTTAGACTTACAACGCCAACCACTAAACATCCTCCTTTTATGCTTAATTCCGCAAAGCGCCCTAAATTGGCCATCCGTCTCAAGCAAACCATACTCAAGTGGGATAATAAAGCTGAGAGTTAGAAGTTTTACCCACTCAAATGAAGGATTAGATGACAACCTAGGTGGAGGAGTTCCCAACGGTCTTGACAAAGCGTATTCAATTCCCATCCTCCTTTTTCTAAGGACTTCCACCTCTTCACAAGTTTTCTCAAATGTAATCCTTTGTTCAACAATTTTATCTAAGCCTTTTCCCTTACTCAAGTCATAATTGGGAGGGTGAGAAAATTTACCTCCACAACGTTTCCAAACCCAACGGGAGAAGGTTCTTCATGCTCAAAGGATTCTTCACCACTAAGACTTGATGCTTGATTTTCATCGCCAAGGGGACTCAATTCTTGCTCTATCCCATCCGATTCTTCATAAGGGATATGCCTCGAAAGTTGTGCACATTCCTCCTTAGCATCAAATTCAATTATTTTGGAGGGGTTTTCTTCAATCCTAGACTCCCAAGGTGGTTCTGCATCTCCTAAGTCTTCAACCACTTCTTCCTCTTGTTTAATAATCTCTACCTCCTCCTCTTGTTGCATTTCTTGCTTTAACTCCTCTTCTTCACCTTGGAGCTTCAAGTTCACTCCCTCACTAAGCTCTTTGGTTGCTTCTCCACATTCCACAATGGAAGTGCCTTGATCGCATAGGCTTAGGCTGGATGAGACTATGTTGCCAATGGCTTCTACCATGATAGCCGTTTTTGCTCTTAACTCCTCAAATTTCATTTCATCCTCCTCGTGTTGCCTTAAGATGTGAGATTCAAGATCCCTTAATTCTAGCATAAAGGCTTCATCGGGGGGTGATGGTGGAAGAGAGGGTTCATTGTTTGAGGGAAAGGTATTATAGTCGGAAGGTGGTTCTTTTAGGTAGAGTTGTGGTGGTTCAATATTTCCCATTCTTTTCATTTGTTGCACAACACACTCCATGGTTGCTTGAAATTGATCCAATGCTTCCTTGAGATGATCCTTTTACTCTTGTTCCTCTTGGATATCACGAGTAGGATCATATGACTCTTGGATTGATGGGCATGAGTATTCTTCCAAGAGAGGTTGTGGTGGAAAGTAGAATTCATCTTGTGGTTGAAAATTTACATGCATTGGAGGTGGTTCATCTTGGTAATAGTATGGAGGGGGTGGCTCTTGAAAATGTTGACGTTGGAGTGGTGGTGGCTCTATGTGTGGTTCATATGGCTCATATGGTTGTTGGTAGGATGGATATGGATTAGGGTCATATGAAGATGGTTGGTAAGAAGGGGCTTGTGAGTATAGTTGAGGGTTATGTTGGGGATATGGCTCATAGGCATATGGTGGTGGTTCTTGAAAGTCACAAGGGGATTCACCATAGCCATTGGATTGATATGCATCATAGAATGGTTCTTCTTCATAGTGCATTGGAGGAGGTTGTTGCCATGAGGATTGATCATATGCATATGGCTCCTCCCACCTTTGGTTATCCCATCCTTGATGCACATCTTCATTGAAGTTTCCATTTCCTACAACATAGTTGTAATCACACTCATAGCCAAAGTGAGAATTCATAGTGAAAAGTGAAAATAAGAAACAAAAGCTAACAAGAAATAATGAAACAAAGTCCTAAAACAAGCAAAAACTAACAAGCAATTTAAAAATCAAGCTATTCACAATATATACAATAGCCAATAACATAGCACAATTGCAACTCCCCGGCAACAGCGCCATTTTGATGAACAAACTTTTGTGTGGTCTAAAACTCCACTAATGAATTCTCATTGTAAAGTATAGTTTCTAAACCAACAATAGTCCTTTCATACAAAAATTGTGTTTGTCACTAGTACAAATCCCTAAATTTATAAACCGAAGTATTGGAACCTCGGGTCGTTCTCCCTAGGAATTACAATAAAGTTCCTTGTTATTGGTTATGGAGCATGTTTTGGGGTTTTTGATAAGAGGCATGAAAGGTAAATGGCAATGAAAATAAATTAACAACTAGAAAGCTCTTGACAAGGAATGAGAATTAGAAGTCCTATCCTAGTTATCCTTCTCAATTGTGACCATAATTATCCATTGCTACCACTTAGTTAACCTCTAACCATGGAGGAAAGTCAAGTGGATGAATTAATTTGATTCCACAAGTCCTAGCCAACTCCTAAGGAAAAGACTAGCTTTAGTGGTATCCAAATCAATTAGCAATGTCTAATTATCAATCAACACGGGAATTAGATAACTCAAGCGTCACTAATTACTCTACCAAAGCCAAGAACACTAAAATCTACACTCAAATCCAACCAAGCATTTTATCAAACACTTGGAAGGCATAAAAGGAAAACATAGTAAATTGCAAGGAATATAAATCTATACTACTCAATTGCAAGAAATTAAACAACAACAAAACCAAATCAACAACAAAGGAACATGAATCATAAATTGCATTGAATTGAAAATAGATGAACAAAAATGCATCAACATAAAAGTAGAGAATTACATGAATTAAATGCAAAACTAGAAAAGGGAAAGGTAGAAGAAGAAGTATTGCAAAAGGAAGAGTAAATCAAAGCATGAATTAAACCTAGATCTAAGATGGAAATATCCTAAGAACCCTAATTCTAGAGAGAAGAGGGAGCTTCTCTCTCTAGAAACTAAACTACATGATGCTAAGCTACAAACAATTGCTCCCTCCTTTGCCCAAGCTTGAATTTTGTATGAAATAGCATTAGAAATGAGTTGGGTTGGGCCCATAGTGCTTCAGAAATCGATGGGGGCGATTTCACTTTAGTGGGCCACGAGCAGCATCGACGCGCACGTGTACATGGTGCGTGCGCACCCCTGAACGCGAAGCAACATATAGCAAATTTTATATCATTTCGAAGTCCCGGATGTTAGCTTACCAACGCAACTAGAACTGCCTTATTTAGATTTCTATAGCTCAAGTTATGGTCGATTGAGTGCGAAGAGGTCAGGCTTGACAGCTTTACGATTCCTTCATTTCTTCATGAGTTCTCCCACTTTGCATGCTTTTCTCCTCACTTCTTCCATCCAATACTTGCCTTATGAACCTGAAATCACTCAACAAACACATCAAGGTTTCGAATAGAATTAAAGTAAATTAAAATCACCAATTTAAGGGTCTAAAAAGTATGCTTTTACACTTAAGCACAATTTAAGGGAGAATTACAAAACCATGCTATTTCATTGAATAAATGTGGAAAAGGGTGATAAAATCCCCCAAATTAAGCACAAGATAAACCACAAAATTGGGGTTTATCAATTATCTTAGGCTAGTGAGAGTGTTTATCATTTGATTTTGGGAGAGTTGGGAACATTGGGTAGAGATAAAAGTGTATTTTGTGGTTTTGTTGAAAGTCATGGAAATTAGGTACATACTCATGTATTAATAATGTTAAACCATATGCATTGATGCTCTTGTATATATTTTAGTTTGAAAAAAAATGAGAAAAATAAAAAATATATATATAAAAGAAAAGAAAAAAATAGAAAAAGAAAGAAAAAGAAAAGCAATAAAAAAGGGGACAAAATGCCCCAAAGTAAAGTTCAATAAAAATCAATGCATATGTGTGCTGAATAAAAATAGAATGCATGAGTGTGTGAAAAAGTAGAGAATGGGTAGTTAGGTTAGCTTTGAATTGTATAGGTTGTCATAGGTTATGTGGGAAGTTTAAGTTAATCAAAGATTCAAATTTCAAGCTCACTTGACCATATGCATCCTTACCTTGACCCTAGCCCCATTACAACCTATGGAAAGATCTCATGATATTTGTATGCATGCATGAAATAATTGTTGATTGTTAGATTAAAAACAAATCTTGGAAAGCATGATTAGGGGAGAATTGAGTGAATCAACCCTATACACTTGAGTGACTAGAGCAGATACACATCCGGTGAGGGTTCGATCGCTCAATTACATGTTTTCACCTATGATAAGCTTTTCTTCAAGTTTGTAAAATATTTCAATAACTCAATTCAATTGTGGGTTGATTTGATTACTATTGCTTTAGCCCTTGTATATGTATTCTTGGGAATTGATTTATTTTGACCAAGTAATTACATTTATTTAGATAGATTGCATTTAGGTAGTTTGCATTGAATAAATGTTGATACCCTTTGTTTCTTTTTTTATTTTAGCATGAGGACATGCTTGGTTTAAGTGTGGGAAGGTTTGATAAACTCCAATTTTGTGGTTTATCTTGTGCTTAATTTAGGGGATTTTATCAACTTTTCTCACATTTATTCAATGAAATTGCATGGTTTTGCAATTCTCCCTTAATATGTGCTTAAGTGTAAAAACATGCTTTTTAGGCCCTTAAATTGGTAATTTTAATTCACCTTAATTCCATTTGATGACTTGATATGTGATGAGCGGATAATATTTATACGCTTTTTGGCATTGTTTTTAGTATGTTTTTAGTATATTGTAGTTAGTTTTTATTATGCTTTTATTAGTTTTTAAATAAAAATCACATTTCTAGACTTTATTATGAGTTTGTGTGTTTTTCTGTGATTTCAGGTATTTTCTGGCTGAAATTGAGGGACCTGAGCAAAAATCTGATTCAGAGGCTGAAAAAGGACTGCAGATGCTGTTGGATTCTGATCACCCTGCACTCGAAGTAGATTTTATGGAGCTACAAAAGTCCAATTGGCGCACTCTTAATTGCGTTGGAAAGTAGCCATCCTGGGCTTTCCAGCAATATATAATAGTCCATACTTTGCCCAAGATTTGATGGCCCAAACCGGCGTTCCAAATTAGCACCAAAATTCTAGCGTCAAAACGCCAGAACTGGCATAAAAGCTGGAGTTAAAAGGCCAAACTGGCATAAAAGCTGGCGTTTAACTCCAAGAAAAGTCTCTACACATGAAAGTTTCAATTCTCAGCCCAAGCACACACCAAGTGGACCCGGAAGAAGATTTCTGCATTAATTACTTATTTCTGTAACCCTAGGCTACTAGTTTTCTATAAATAGGACCTTTTGCTATTGTATTTTGAGATACTTTGATCATACTTGGATAGACCTTTTCACGTTTGGGGGCTGGCCTCACGGTCATGCCTAGACCCTTTTGTTCTTATGTATTTTCAACGGTGGAGTTTCTACACACCATAGATTAAGGTGTGGAGCTCTGCTGTTCTTCATGAATTAATACAATTACTATTGTTCTTCTATTCAATTCACGCCTACTTCTTCTCTAAGATATTCATTCGTTCTTCAACTTGATGAATGTGATGATCCGTGACACTCATCATCATTCTCACCTATGAACATGTGCCTGACAACCACCTCTGTTCTACTAGCAATGGCTTGAATGTGTATCTCTTGGGTTTCTAATCTGAGATTGGAACCTTCGTGGTATAGGCTAGAATTATTGGCGGTCATTCTTGAGATCCGAAAAGTCTAAACCTTGTCTGTGGTATTCCGAGTAGGATCTGGGAAGGGATGACTGTGACGAGCTTCAGACTCGCGAGTGTTTGGCGTGTGACAGACGCAAAAGGATCAATGGATCCTATTCCAACATGATCGAGAACCGACAGATAATTAGCCGTGCGGTGATAGCGCATTTAGAACATTTTCACTGAGAGGACGGGAAGTAGCCATTGACAACGGTGATGCCCAACATAAAGCTTGCCATGGAAGGGAGTATGAATGATTAGATGAAGGCAATAGGAAAGCAGAGGTTGAAGGGGAACAAAGCATCTTCATAAGCTTATCTGAAATTCCTACCAATAAATTATATAAGTATCTCTATCTTTATCTTATTTTATGTTTTATTCATCTTTTAATTATCAATCCTCCATAACCATTTGAATCTGCCTGACTGAGATTTACAAGATGACCATAGCTTGCTTCAAGCCGACAGTCTCCGAGGGATCGACCCTTACTCACGTAAGGTTTATTACTTGGACGACCCAGTGCACTTGCTGGTTAGTTGTGCGAAGTTGTGATAAAAAGTTGAGATTACAATTGTGCGTACCAAGCTGTTGGCGCCATTGATGATCACAATTTCGTGCACTAAATTTTTTGGCGCCGTTGCCGGAGATTGTTCGAGTTTGGACAACTGACGGTTCATCTTGTTGCTTAGATTAGGTAATTTTATTTTATTTTATTCTTCAGGACTTTTAAGAATGAATTCTAGAGTTTCAGATGATAATTTTATCATCACAAGAGCTAGTTGATTCCTATCAATTTAGCTGTTGTATGTCTGCTGGAGCTTGGCTAGCCATGTCTGATCTTTTTAGACTGAAGCTTTAGACTAACATTGCATGATTCCTGGAAATTCTTATTAAGAGTTTTGAATTCCTTTATTTTCTTTTCCACATAATTTTCGAAAAATCACAAAAAATTTTATAAAATCATAAAAATCAAAAATATTTTATGTTTCTTGTTTAAGTCTAATATCAATTTTTAAGTTTGGTGTCAATTGCATGTCTTTATTCTTCTTGCATTTTTCAAATATATGCATTATGTTCTTCATTGATCTTCAAGTCATTCTTGATGATTTTCTTGCTCTGATCTTTAATTTCTCTTATTTTGTGTCTTTTGTTGTTTCTTACATGCATTTTTAAGTTGTTATAGTCCTTAGTATACAAACTTCTAAGTTTGGTATCTTGCATGCATTGTTTATTTGATCTTAGTTGCATTCTTTTTATTATTGTTTCTCATCATTAAAAATTCAATTTTTTTTTTAAAATTGTGTCTTTCAAGTCAATAATAACAGAGAATTGAAGATTCTGAACATTCAGCAGAGGAATTACACGAAAAAAGCTGGGCGTTCAAAACGCCCAGTGAAGAAGGAAAACTGGCGTTTAAACGCCAGCCAGGGTACCTGGCTGGGCGTTAAACACCCAAAAAGGTAGGATTTTGGGCGTTAAACGCCAGAATGGATGCCATTCTGGGCGTTTAACGCCAGAAGGACACTAGAGGGAAGATTTTGTTTTTAATTCAAATCTTTTTCAAATCATATCTTTTCAGTCGTATCCTTTCAAAATCAATTTCTTTCCATTTTTTTTATTTTCGAAAATCCTTGCTACAATTAGTAATTTTCAAATTATTACTTGCCTAGTAAGAAAGGATCAAAAGTTTAATTCTAGAATCATATCTTCTAATTTCTTGTTAGTCAAGTAATCAACTTTAATTTTCAAACTTTCCTTTTTCTATTTGATTCTCAATAATATCTTTTCAATCATATCTTTTCAATCACATCTTTTTCAAAATTAAGTTTCAATCATATCTTTTTGATTTTTAATTTCAAAATCTTTTTCAAAAATCACTTTATTTCTTTCCCAATCATAGTTTTCGAAAATCATCAATCAAATTTTCAAATTTTTTAATTTTTTTAAAATCTTTTTAATTTATTTTCGAAAATTCTTCCCCTCTTTTCACACCCTTCTATTTATGGACTAACACCCTTCCTCAATGAACAATTCGAACTCTATCTCCCTTGATAAGTTCGAATTCTCTCTTCTCTACCTCCTCCTTCTATTCTTCTTTTCCTCTGACACCTCAAGGAATCACTATACTGTGACATAGAGGATTCCATATTTTCTTCTTCTCTCTTTTCATATGAGCAGGAGTAAGGACAAAGATATTCTTGTTGAGGCTGATCCTGAACCTAAAAGGACCTTGAAGAGAAAGCTAAGAGAAGCTAAAGTACAACTCTCTGGAGAAGACCTAACAGAAATTTTCAAACAAGAAAAAGCCATGGCAGCCGAAAACAACAACAATGCCAACAATGAAAGGAAGGTGCTTGGTGACTTTACTGCACCTACTCCTGACTTCTATGGGAGAAGCATCTCAATCCCTGCCATTGGAGCAAACAACTTTGAGCTTAAGCCTCAATTAGTTTTTCTGATGCAACAGAATTGCAAGTTTCATGGACTTCCATTGGAAGATCCTCATTAGTTCTTAGCTGAATTCTTATAAATTTGTGACACTGTCAAGACCAATGGGGTTGACCCTGAGGTCTACAAGCTTATGCTCTTTCCCTTTGCTATAAGAGACAGAGCTAGAACATGGTTGGATTCACAACCTAAAGAAAGCCTGAACTCTTGGGAAAAGCTAGTCAATGCCTTCTTGGTAAAGTTCTTTCCACCTCAAAAATTGAGCAAGCTTAGAGTGGAAGTCCAAACCTTCAGACAGAAGGAAGGTGAATCCCTCTATGAAGCTTGGGAAAGATACAAGCAATTGATCAGAAGGTGTCCTTCTGACATGCTTTCAGAATGGAGCATCATAGGTATCTTCTATGATGGTCTGTCTGAACTGTCCAAGATGTCATTGGACAGCTCTTCTGGAGGATCTCTTCATCTGAAGAAGATGCCTTGAGAAGCTCAGGAACTCATTGAAATGGTTGCAAATAACCAATTTATGTACACTTCTAAAAGGAATCCTGTGAATAATGGGACAAATCAGAAGAAAGGAGTTCTTGAGATTGATACTTTGAATGCCATATTGGCTCAGAACAAAATATTGACTCAGCAAGTCAATATAATTTCTCAGAGTCTGTCTGGAATGCAAGCAGCAACAGGCAGTACCAAAGAAGTTTCATCTGAAGAAGAAGCTTATGATCCTGAGAACCCAGCAATGGAAGAGGTGAATTACATGGGAGAACCCTATGGAAACACCTATAATCCTTCATGGAGGAATCATCCAAACCTCTCATGGAAAGATCAACAGAGGCCTCAACAAGGCTTCAACAACAATAATGGTGGAAGAAATAGGTTTAGCAATGGCAAACCTTTTCCATCATCTTCTCAGCAACAGATAGAGAATTCTAAGCAGAACCACTCTGAATTAGCAACTGTAGTCTCTGATCTAATTAAAACCACTCAAAATTTCATGACTGAAACAAGGTCCTCCATTAGAAATCTAGAGGCACAAGTGGGTCAGCTGAGCAAGAAAGTTACTGAACTCCCTCCTAGTACTCTTCCAAGCAATACAGAAGAAAATCCAAAAGGAGAGTGCAAGGCCATTGACATAATCCACACGGCCAAACATGGAGAGGAGGAAGAGGCAGTGATTTCCACCGAGAAAGACATCAATGGATGTCCACTGGCCTCCAAGGAGTTTTCCAATGAGGAACCATGGGAATCTGAGGCCATAGAGATTCCATTAAATCTACTTCTACCATTCATGAGCTCTGATGAGTATTCTTCCTCTGAAGAGGATAAAGATGTTACTGAAGAGCAAGTTGCTAAGTACCTTGGAGCAATCATGAAGCTAAATGCCAAGCTATTTTGTAATGAGACTTGGGAGGATGAACCCCCCTTGCTCACCAAAGAACTGGATAACTTTACTAGACAGAAATTACCTCTAAAGAGATAAGACCCTAGAAAGTTCTCAATACCTTGTACCATAGGCACCATGACCTTTGAGAGGGCTCTGTGTGACCTAGGGTCAAGCATAAACCTCATGCCTCTCTCTGTAATGGAGAAGCTAGGAATCTTTGAGTTGCAAGCTGCAAGAATCTCATTAGAGATGGCAGACAATTCAAGGAAACAGGCTTATGGACTTGTAGAGGATGTCTTGGTAAAGGTTGAAGACCATTACATCCCTGCTGATTTCATAATCTTAGAGACTGGGAAGTGTGTGGGTGAAGCCATCATCATTAGCAGACCCTTCTTAGCCACAGCAAAAGCTGTGATTAATGTTGACAGAGGAGAATTAGTCCTTCAAGTGAATAAGGACTCCCTTGTGTTTAAAGCTCAAGGATCTCCCTCTGTAATCATGGAGAAGAAGCATGAAAAGCTTCTCTCCATGCAGAGTCAAACAAAATCCCTACATTCAAACTCTAAGTTTGGTGTTGGGAGGCCACAACCAAACTCTAAGTTTGGTGTTGGGAGGCCATCATCATGCTCTGAGTATATGTGAGGCTCCATGAGAGCCCATTGTCAAGCTATTGACAATAAAGAAGTGCTTGTTAGGAGGCAACCCAATTTTACTTATCTATGCTAAATTTCTATTTTCCATTGTTATTTTATGTTTTCTATAGGTTGATGATCATGTGAAGTCACAAAAACAACTGAAAAAGCAAAAACAAACTGAAAAATAGAATGAAAAATAGACCACCCTGGAGGAGAAACTTACTGGCATTTAAACGCTAGTAAGGGCAGCAGAATGGGCTTTAAACGCCCAGTCTGGCACCATTCTGGGCGTTTAACGCCAGAAATAGGCACTAGACTAGCGTTTAACGCCAGAAAAGGGCAAGAAGCTGGCGTTAAATGCCAGAAATGGGTAGCAACTGGCGTTTAACGCCAGGATTAGAAGAAAAGGGTGTTTTGCACGCCACTTGGTGCAGGAATGAAAAATCCTTGACACCTCAGGATCTGTGGACACCACAGGATCCCCACCTACCCCACCTCTCTCTCTCCTCTTCACCCATTCACCAATCACCTCAATACCTCTTCCCCAAAAATCCCACACCTATTAAATCCTACTCTCTTCTCCATAAACCCTTCCCCAATGCACATCTATCCATCATAAACCTCACCTACCTCACTATTCAAATTCAAACCACTTTCCCTCCCAAACCCACCCTATATGGCCGAAACCTAACCCTCTCTCCACCCCTATATAAACCCATCTTCACTCCCTCATTTTCACACAACATAAACACTACTTCTCCCCCTTGGCCGAAACACCAACCCACCTCCATCTCCTCCATTTCTTCTTCTTCTTCTTTCTTTCTTCTTTTGCTCAAGGACGAGCAAACCTTCTAAGTTTGGTGTGGTAAAAGCATTGCTTTTTGTTTTTCCATAACCATTTATGGCACCTAAGGCTGGAGAAACCTCTAGAAAGAGGAAAGGGAAGGCAAAAGCTTCCACCTCCGAGTCATGGGAGATGGAGAGATTCATCTCAAAGGTGCATCAAGACCACTTCTATGAAGTTGTGGCCAAGAAGAAAGTGATCCCCGAGGTCCCTTTCAAGCTCAAAAAGGGTGAATATCCGGAGATCCGACATGAGATTCGAAGAAGAGGTTGGGAAATTCTCACTAACCCCATTCAGTAAGTCAGGATCTTAATGGTTCAAGAATTCTATGCCAATGCATGGATCACCAAGAACCATGATCAAAGTGTGAACCCGGACCCAAAGAATTGGCTTACAATGGTTCGGGGGAAATACTTAGATTTCAGTCCGAAAAATGTAAGGTTGGTATTCAACTTGCCAATGATGCAAGGAGATGCACACCCCTACACTAGAAGGGTCAACTTTGATCAAAGGTTGGACCAAGTCCTCATGGACATCTGTGAAGAGGGCGCTCAATGGAAGAGAGATTCAAGAGGGAAGCCGGTTCAACTAAGAAGGCATGACCTCAAGCCCGTGGCTAGGGGATGGTTGGAGTTCATCCAACGCTCAATCATTCCCACTAGCAACCGGTCTGAAGTTACTATAGACCAAGCTATCATGATCCATAGCATCATGATTGGAGAGGAAGTAGAAGTTCATGAGGTTATATCACAAGAACTCTACAAGGTGGCGGACAAGTCCTCCACTTTGGCAAGGTTAGCCTTCCCTCATCTCATTTGTCACCTTTGCAATTCGGCTGGGATTGACATAGAGGAAGACATCCTCATTGATGAGGACAAACCCATCACTAAGAAAAGGATGGAGCAAACAAGAGATCCCACTCATGGACAAGAGCATGAAGAAATTCCTCATCATGAAATTCCTGAGATGCCTCAAGGGATGCATTTTCCTCCACAAAACTACTGGGAGCAAATCAACACCTCCCTAGGAGAATTGAGTTCCAATATGGGACAACTAAGGGTGGAGCACCAAGAGCATTCCATCCTCCTCCATGAAATTAGAGAAGACCAAAGAACCATGAGAGAGGAGCAACAAAGGCAAGGAAGAGACATTGAGGAGCTCAAGCACTCCATAAGATCTTCAAGAGGAAGAACAAGCCGCCATCACTAAGGTGGACCCGTTCTTTAGTTTCCTTGTTCTTTATTTTTTTGTTTTTCGAATTTTTAGGCTTTATGTTTATCTATGTTTGTGTCTTTATTACATGATCACTAGTGTCTAAGTGTCTATGCCTTAAAGCTATGAAAATGAGTCCATCACCTTTCTTAAATGAAAAATGTTTTTAATTGAAAAAGAAAAAGAAGTACATGAATTTCGAATTTTAAAACAGTGCATATTTTGATGTGGTGGCAATAATTCTTGTCTTCTGAATGAATGCTTGAACAGTGCATATTTTTGAATTTGTTGTTTATGAATGTTAAAATTGTTGGCTCTTGAAAGAATGATAGAACAAGGAGAAATGTTATTTGATAATCTGAAAAATCATAAAATTGATTCTTGAAGCAAGAAAAAGCAGTGAAAAGCTTGCAGAAAAAAAAATATGCGAAAAAAAAGAAAAAAAAGAGAGAAAGAAAGAAAAAGAAAAAGCAAGCAGAAAAAGCCAATAGCCCTTTAAACCAAAAGGCAAGGGTAAAATAAAAAGGATCCAAGGCTTTGAGCATCAGTGGATAGGAGGGCCCACAGGAATAAAATTCTGGCCTAAGCGGCTGAACCAAGCTGTCCCTAACCATGTCCTTGTGGCGTGAATGTGTCAAATAAAAACTTGAGACTGAGCGGTTAAAGTCGTGGTCCAAAAGCAAAAAGAGTGTGCTTAAGAGATCTGGACACCTCTAATTGGGGACTCTAGCAAAGCTGAGTCACAATCTGAAAAGGTTCACCCAGTTATGTGTCTGTGGCATTTATGTATCCGGTGGTAATACTGGAAAACAAAATGCTTTGGGTCATGGCCAAGACTCATAAAGTAGCTGTGTTCAAGAATCAACATACTTAACTAGGAGAATCAATAACACTATCTGAATTCTGAGTTCCTATAGATGCCAATCATTCTGAACTTCAAGGGATAAAGTGAGATACCAAAACTGTTTAGAAGCAAAAAGCTAATAACCCCGCTCATATAATTAAGAATGATCTTCATAGATGTTTTTGGAATTCATTGTATATTATATTTTTTTTATCCTATTTGATTTTCAGTTGCTTGGGGACAAGCAACAATTTAAGTTTGGTGTTGTGATGAGCGGATAATTTATATACTTTTTGGCATTATTTTTAGTATGTTTTTAGTATATTTTAGTTAGTTTTTATTATGTTTTTATTAGTTTTTAAATAAAAATCACATTTCTGGACTTTACTATGAGTTTGTGGAGCTACATAAGTAGATTTTCTGGAGCTACAGAAGCCCAATTGGCGCGCTCTTAATTGCATTGGAAAGTAGACATCCTGGGCTTTCCAGCATTATATAATAGTCCATACTTTGCCCAAGTTTTGATGGCCCAAACCGGCGTTCCAAGTCAGCACAAAAATTCTGGCGTCAAAATGCCAGAACTGGCATAAAAGCTGGAGTTAAACGCCCAAACTGGCACAAAAGCTGGCATTTAACTCCAAGAAAAGTCTCTACACATGAAAGCTTCAATATTCAGCCCAAGCACACACCAAGTGGGCCCGGAAGAAGATTTCTGCATTAATTACCTATTTATGTAACCCTAGGCTACTAGTTTTCTATAAATAGGACCTTTTGCTATTGTATTTTGAGATACTTTGATCATACTTTGATCAAACTTGGATAGAACTTTTCACGTTTGGGGGCTGGCCTCACGGCCATGCCTAGACCCTTTTGTTCTTATATATTTTCAACGGTGGAGTTTCTACACACCATAGATTAAGGTGTGGAGCTCTGCTGTTCTTCATGAATTAATACAATTACTATTGTTCTTCTATTCAATTCACGCCTACTTCTTCTCTAAGATATTCATTCGTTCTTCAACTTGATGAATGTGATGATCCGTGACACTCATCATCATTCTCACCTATGAACATGTGCCTGAAAAACACCTCTGTTCTACTAGCAATGGCTTGAATGCGTATCTCTTGGGTTTCTAATCTAAGATTGGAACCTTCGTGGTATAGGCTAGAATTATTGGCGGTCATTCTTGAGATCCAAAAAGTCTAAACCTTGTCTGTGGTATTCCGAGTAGGATCTGGGAAGGGATGACTGTGACGAGCTTCAGACTCGCGAGTGTTGGGCGTGTGACAGACGCAATTGATCAATTGATCCTATTCCAACATGATCGAGAACCGACAGATGATTAGCCGTGCGGTGACAGCGCATTTGGAACATTTTCACTGAGAAGACGGGAAGTAGCCATTGACAACGGTGATGCCCAACATAAAGCTTGCCATGAAAGGGAGTATGAATGATTGGATAAAAGTAATAGGAAAGAAGAGGTTCAAGGGGAACAAAGCATCTTCATAAGTTTATCTGAAATTCCTACCAATAAATTACATAAGTATCTCTATCTTTATCTTATTTTATGTTTTATTCATCTTTTAATTATCAATCCTCCATAACCATTTGAATCTGCTTAACTGAGATTTACAAGATGACCATAGCTTGCTTCAAGCCGACAATCTCCGTGGGATCGACCCTTACTCACGTAAGGTTTATTACTTAGACGACCCAGTGCACTTGCTGGTTAGTTGTGCGAAGTTGTGATAAAAAGTTGAGATTACAATTGTGCGTACCAAGCTATTGGCGCCATTGATGATCACAATTTCGTGCACCAATGTGTGTGTTGAGTGATTTCAGGATCATAAGGCAAGTATTGGATGGAAGAAGTGAAGAGAAAAGCATGCAAAGTGGAGAATTCATGAAAAAACAAGGATTTGGAGTGCATACATCGACGCGCACGCGTGACAGACGCACACGCGTGAAAATGAGGTCACCAGGAGACTCGTACGCATGACATGATGCGTACGTGTGAGAAGGAAAACGCCAAGCGACGCGTACGCATCACAGCTCACTCGTGATCTCATTAAAGTGAAAACACTAGGGGCGATTTCTGAGCTACCCAGGCCCAAATCCAACTCATTCCTAAGGCTATTTCATGCAGAATTCAAGCTTGGGCAAAGGGGGGAGAAATTAGTTGTAGGATTAGCATCATGTAGGTTAGTTTCTAGAGAGAGAAGCTCCATCTTCTCTCTAGAATTAAGGTTCTTAGGCTTATTTCCATCTTAGATATAGGTTTAATTCATGTCTTGATTTACTTGTCCTTTACAAATTCTTGTTCCTTTATCTTTACTTTCCTAGTTTTGTATTTTACCCCTTGTATTTATTACTTTGTTGCTGATACGTTCTTGTTCCTTTTATTTTCCTTTAATGCAATTGATGTTTGATGTTCTTTTATTCTTAATTGAGTTGTTGTTATTGTTTCCTTGCAATTGATAGTTGTAGATTTAATATTCTTGTTATGAATTTACCATACTTTCCTTTTATGCCTTTCAAGTGTTTGACAAAATGCTTGGTTGGTTGTTAGAGTAGCTTTTTGAGTATTCTTGACTTGGAAAGAGGAATTAGGAAATCTTGAGTCATTAATACCCAACTCAAGTTGGCGATTTAGAGTTGTTAGCTAATATTTTTTCCATTAACACTAATCTTTTGCTAATTCAATTAGTAAGTTGATTGGGACTTTTGGAGTGAGATTAGCTAGTCTTATTTGACTTTCTCTCGAGTGAAAACAACATTGTACTTTCTTCCATTGTTAGAGATGACAAAATAGGATAAATTCTTGTTAATTGTTGTTATGAGTGACTAGGATAGAAAGCCTATATTCTCAATTCTTGTCATGAATGTTTCTCTTTATTATTTGCTTTCTTTAATTGTTTTCTTTATTTTCTTGCATTTACTTTCTTGCCCCTTTTACCAAATCAAACCCCCCTTATTCATTCATAGCCAATAATCATTCACTTTATTGCAATTCCTTGTGAGACGACTCGATGTTTAAATACTTCGGTTAATTTTTATTGAGGTTTGTACTTGTGACAACCAATCTTTTAAATTTGATTGATAGTTATTAGTTGGTTTGGAACTATGCTTACAATGAATTTTCTTTTCTATTAAGAGAAATTATAGACCGACGATAATTCTATCTTATCACTGGTGCACGAAATTACATTCACACTTTTGCAATTCCGCACAACTAACCAGCAAGTGCACTGGGTCGTCCAAGTAATACCTTACGTGAGTAAAGGTCGATCCCATGAAAATTGTCAGCTTGAAGCAAGCTATGGTTATCTTGTAACTCTTAGTTAGGATATCAATAATTCTCAGATTTAATTGTAAAAAGTAAAAGAACATGAAATAAACACTTGTTTTGCAGTAATGGAGAACAAGTTGAGGTTTTGGAGATACTCTATCTTCTGAATCTCTGCTTCCTACTATCTTCTTCTTCATGCACGCTAGGCTCCTTCCATAGCAAGCTGTATGTTGGTGGATAACCGTTGTCAATGGCTACCATCCGTCCTCTCAGTGAAAATGGTCCAAATGCGCTATCACCGCACGGCTAATCATCTGTCGGTTCTCACTCATGTTGGAATAGGATCTATTGATCATTTTGCATATGTCATTATGCCCAGCACTAGCGAGTTTGAAGCTCGTCATAGTCATCCCTTCTCAGATCCTACTCGGAATACCATAGACAAGGTTTAGACTTTCCAGATCTCAAGAATGGCTGCCAATAATTCTAGCTTATACCACGAAGACCCTGATCTGAATCAGGAGGCTAAGAGATAAGCACTCAGTCTAAGGTAGAATGGAGGTGGTTGTCAGGCACGCATTCATAGGTTGAGAATTGTGATGAGTGTCACGGATCATCACATTCATCAAGTTGAAGTGCGAGTGAATATCTTAGAATAGGAACAAGCGTGATTGAATGGAAAACAGTAGTAATTGCATTAATTCATCAACACACAGTAGAGCTCCTCACCCTCAACCATGGGGTTTAGAGACTCATACTGTCAGAAATACAATATGAAACATGTAAAGTGTCATGAGGTCCATAAATACAATAGCAAAAGGTCCTATTTATAGAAAACTAGTAGCCTAGGGTTTACAGAAATGAGTAAATGATGCAGAATCCACTTCCGGGCCCACTTGGTGTGTGCTTGGGCTGAGCAATGAAGCTTTCACATGTAGAGACTTTTCTTGGAGTTAAACACCAGCTTTTGTGCCAGTTTGGGCGTTTAACTCCAGCTTTTATGCCAGTTCTGGCGTTTTGACGCCAAAATTTTTATGCTGACTTGGAATGCCATTTTGGGCCATCAAATCTCGGACAAAGTATGGACTATTAAATATTTCTGGAAAGTCCAGGATGTCTACTTTCCAACGCAATTGAGAGCGCGCCAATTGGGCTTCTGTAGCTCCAGAAAATCCACTTCGAGTGCAGAGAGGTCAGAATCCAACAGCATCTGCAGTCCTTTTTCAGCCTCTGAATCAGATTTTTGCTCAGGTCCCTCAATTTCAGCAAGAAAATACCTGAAATCACAGAAAAACACACAAACTCATAATAAAAACTAATAAAAACATAATAAAAACTAACTAAAATATACTAAAACATACTAAAAACAATACCAAAAAGCGTATAAATTATCCGCTCATGACAACACCAAACTTAAATTGTTGCTTGTCCCCAAGCAACTGAAAATCAAATAGGATAAAAATAAGAGAATATACTATAAATTCCAAATTATCAATGAAACTTAGTTTCAATTAGATGAGTGGGACTAGTAGCTTTTTGCCTCTGAACAATTTTGGCATCTCACTTTATCCCTTGAAGTTTAGAATGATTGGCATCTATAGGAACTCAGAATTTAGATAGTGTTATTGATTCTCCTAGTTTAGTATTGTTGATTCTTGAACACAGCTACTTTATGAGTCTTGGCCGTGACCCTAAGCATTTTGTTTTCCAGTATTACCACCGGATACATAAATGCCACAGACACATAACTGGGTGAATCTTTTCAGATTGTGACTCAGCTTTGCTAGAGTCCCCAATTAGAGGTGTCCAGAGCTCTTAAGCACACTCTTTTTGCTTTGGACCACGACTTTAACCGCTCAGTCTCAAGTTTTTACTTGACACCTTCACGCCATAAGCACATGGTTAGGGACAGCTTGGTTTAGCCGCTTAGGCCAGGATTTTATTCCTGTGGGCCCTCCTATCCACTGATGTTCAAAGCCTTGGATCCTTTTTATTTTTTCCTTGCCTTTTGGTTTAAAGGGCTATTGGCTTTTTCTGCTTGCTTTTTCTTTTTCTTTCTTTTTCTTTTATTATATTTTTTTTGCCTCTTTTTTTTTCGCAAGCTTTTCACTGCTTTTTCTTGCTTCAAGAATCTTTTTTATGATTTTTCAGATTATCAATAATATTTCTCCTTTTCCATCACTCTTTCAAGAGCCAACAATTTTAATATTCATAAACAACAAATTCAAAAATATGCACTGTTCAAGCATTCATATAGAAAAACAAAAAGTATTACCACCACATCAAAATAATTAATCTGTTTTACAATTTAAAATTCATGTACTTCTTTTTCTTTTTCAGAAAACATTTTTCATTTAAGAAAGGTGATGGATTCATAGGACATTCATAGCTTTAAGGCATAGACACTAAAACACTAATGATCATGTAATAAGACACAAACATAAATAAAACATAAAGCATTGGGAACGAAAAACAGAAAGTAAAGAACAAGGAAATTAAAGAACGAGTCCACCTTAGTAATGGCGGCTTGTTCTTCCTCTTGAAGATCTTATGACGTGCTTTAGCTCCTCTATGTCTCTTCCTTGCCTTTGTTGCTTCTCTCTCATGGCCTTTTGGTCCTCTCCAATTTCATGGAGGATAGTGGAATGCTCTTGTTGAGGTCCATGAGTGGGCTCTCTTGTTTGCTCCATCCTTTTCTTAGTGATGGGCTTTTGAGATGAATCTCTCCATCTCCCATGACTCTGAGGTGGAAGCTTTTGCCTTCTCTTTCCTCTTTTTAGAGGTTTCTCTGGCCTTAGGTGCCATAAATGGTTATGAAAACACAAAAAGCAATGCTTTTTCCACACCAAACTTAGAAGGTTTGCTCGTCCTTGAGAAAAAGAAGAAAGAAGGGAGGAGAAGAAGAAGAAAATGGAGGAGATGGAGATGTGTGAGTGGTTAAGAAGTGATGGGAAATAGTATTTGGGGAAGGGTGTTATGGGAAGGTGTGAAGAAGAGAGAGAGAGAGATGAGGTAGGTGGAGATCCTGTGGGGTCCGCAAATCCTGAGGTATCAAGGATTTCTCATCCCTACACCATGTTGGCGTGTAAATGCCCCTTGCTTGCCAATCCTGGCATTAAAAGCCAAGTTGCTGCCCATTTTTGGCGTTTAACGCCAGCTTTTCTCCCCTTTCTGGCGTTTAAACGCCAGCTTTGTGCCCATTTCTGGCGTTAAACGCCAGTTCTGTGCCCCTTTCTGGTGTTAAACGCCAGCTCTGTGCCCCTTTCTGGTGTTAAACGCCCATTCTGCTACCCTTACTGGCGTTTAGTAAGCTTCTCCTCCAGGGTGTGCTATTTTTAATACTGTTTTTCATTCTGTTTTTGCTTTTTCAGTTGTTTTTATGACTTCACATGATCATCAACCTACAGAAAACATAAAATAACAATAGAAAATAAATAGATATAAGAAAATTGGGTTGCCTCCCAACAAGCGCTTCTTTATTGTCTTTAGCTGGACCTTGACTGAGTTTTATTCTAGTCTCAGTTTTGAGCATTCTTGCTCAAAATTGCTTTCAAGATAGTGTTTGATTCTCTGTCCATTAACAATGAACTTTTTGTCAGAATCAATATCCTGAAGCTCAACATATCCATATGGTGACACACTTGTAATCACATATGGTCCTCTCCACTGGGATTTTAATTTCCCGGCGAATAATCTAAGTCTAGAGTTAAACAGCAGACCCTTCTGTCCTGGCTCAAAAACTCTAGATGACAGTTTCTTGTCATGCCACCTTTTTGCTTTTTCCTTATAAATTTTTGCATTTTCAAAAGCATTGAGTCTGAATTCCTCTAGCTCATTCAGCTGGAGCAATCTTTTCTCTCCAGCTAATTTAGCATCCAAGTTTAGGAATCTGGTTGCCCAATAGGCCTTATGTTCCAGTTCCACGGGCAGATGACAGGCCTTGCCATATACAAACTGGTATGGAGAGGTTCCTATAGGAGTCTTGAATGCTGTTCTGTATGCCCACAGAGCATCATCTAAGCTTTTTGCCCAATCCTTTCTACGGGCAATTACAGTCCATTCCAGGATTCTTTTTAGTTCTCTATTAGAGACTTCAGCCTGCCCATTTGTCTGTGGGTGATATGGAGTTGCTAATTTGTGGCTAATTCCATATCGGACCATAGCAGAGTATAGCTGTTTATTGCAGAAATGAGTGCCTCCGTCACTGATTAGTACTCTGGGGATGCCAAATCTGCTGAAGATATGTTTTGGAGGAACTTCAGCACGGTCTTAGTATCATTAGTGGGTGTGGCAATTGCTTCTACCCATTTAGATACGTAGTCTACTGCCACCAGAATGTAAGTGTTTGAGTATGATGGTGGGAAAGGACCCATGAAGTCAATACCCCATACATCAAACAACTCAATCTCTAAGATCCCTTGTTGAGGCATGGCATAACCATGAGGCAAGTTGCCAGCTCTTTGGCAACTGTCACAGTTACGCACAAACTCTCGGGCATCTCTGTGGAGGGTAGGCCAGTAGAACCCACATTGGAGGACCTTAGTGGCTGTTCGCTCACCTCCAAAATGTCCTCCATACTGTGATCCATGGCAATGCCATAGGATCTTCTGTGCCTCCTCTCTAGGTATGCATCTGTGGATCATTTCGTCTGCACATATCTTAAAGAGATATGGTTCATCCCATAAGTAGTACTTTGCATCAGAAATTAGTTTTTTTCGTTTGCACCCTGCTGTACTCCTTGGGTATGAACCTCACAGCTTTATAATTTGCAAAGTCTGCAAACCATGGTGCTTCCTGAATGGCGAAGAGTTGCTCATCTGAAAAGGTCTCAGAGATCTCAGTAGGAGGGAGGGACGCCCCTGCTACTGGTTCTATCCGGGACAGGTGATCAGCTACCTGGTTCTCTGTCCCTTTTCTGTCTCTTATTTCTATATCAAACTCTTGTAGAAGCAATACCCATCTTATGAGCCTGGGTTTGAAATCCTGCTTTGTGAGTAGATATTTAAGAGCAGCATGGTTAGTATACACAATCACTTTTGAACCTACTAAATAGGATCTAAACTTGTCAATGGCATAAACCACTGCAAGCAACTCTTTTTCTGTGGTTGTGTAGTTTTTCTATACGTCATTTAGAACACAGCTGGCATAGTAAATGACGTGCAGAAGTTTGTTATGCCTCTATCCTAATACTGCACCAATGGCATAGTCACTGGCATCACACATTAGTTCGAATGGTAATGTCTAGTCTGGTGCAGAAATAACTGGTGCTGTGACCAGCTTGGCTTTCAGAGTTTCAAACGCCTGCAGACACTCTGTGTCAAACACAAATGGCATGTCAGCAGCTAGCAGATTGCTTAGAGGTTTTGCAATTTTCGAAAAATCCTTTATAAACCTCCTATAGAATCTTGCATGCCCCAGAAAGCTTCTGATTGTCTTAACATTGGCAGGTGGTGGTAATTTTTCAATTACTTCCACTTTAGCTTGATCCACCTCTATTCCCTTGTTTGAAATTTTATGTCCAAGGACAATTCCTTCAGTCACCATAAAGTGACACTTTTTCCAGTTTAAAACTAGGTTGGTCTCTTGGCATCTTTTCAGAACAAGTGCTAAATGGTCAAGACAGGAGCTGAATGAGTCTCCAAATACTGAAAAGTCATCCATGAAGACCTCCAGAAATTTCTCTACCATATCAGAAAAGATAGAGAGCATGCACCTCTGAAAGGTTGCAGGTGCATTGCACAGACCAAAGGACATCCTTCTGTAGGCAAATACTCCAAAAGAACATGTGAATGCTATTTTCTCTTGGTCCTGAGGATCCACTGCAATTTGGTTGTAACCTGAATAGCCATCCAAAAAGCAGTAATATTCATGACCTGCTAGTCTCTCTAGCATTTGGTCTATGAATGGTAAAGGAAAATGATCTTTTCTGGTGGCTGTATTGAGCCTTCTGTAGTCAATACACATACGCCACCCTGTAACTATTCTTGTAGGAACCAGTTCATTCTTTTCATTATGAACCACTGTCATACCTCCCTTCTTGGGGACAACGTAGACAGGGCTCACCCAGGGGCTGTCAGAAATAGGATAAATAATCCCAGCCTCTAGTAACTTAGTGACCTTTTTCTGCACTACCTCCTTCATGGCTGGATTTAGCCGCCTATGTGGTTGAACCACTGGCTTAGCATCATCCTCCAATAGGATCTTGTGCATGCATCTTGCTGGACTAATGCCCTTAAGATCACTTATGGACCACCCAAGAGCTGTCTTGTGTGTCCTCAGCACCTGAATTAGTGCTTTCTCTTCCTGTGGATTTAAAGCAGAGCTTATGATCACTTGAAAAGTGTCACCTTCTCCCAGAAATACATATTTCAGGGATGGTGGTAGTGGTTTGAGCTCGGGTTTAGGAGGCTTATCCTCTTCCTGAGGAATTTTTAGAGGTTCTTTTATTTCCTCTGGTTCCTCTAGATCAGGCTGAACATCTTTAAAGATGTCCTCTAGCTCTGATTCGAGACTCTCAGTCATATTGATCTCTTCCACCAAGGAGTCAATAATATCAGCGCTCATGCAGTCATTTGATGTGTCTAGATGCTGCATAGCTTTGACAGCATTTAACTTGAACTTATACTCATTGACTCTCAGGGTCACTTCCCCTTTTTGGACATCAATGAGAGTTCATCCAGTTGCTAGGAAGGGTCTTCCTAGAATGAGAGTTGCACTCTTGTGCTCCTCCATTTCCAACACTACAAAGTCAGTGGGAAAGGCAAATGGTCCAACCTTGACAATCATGTCCTCAATTATGCCTGATGGGTATTTAATGGAGCCATTAGCAAGTTGAAGACATATTCGGGTTGGTTTGACTTCTTCAGTCAAGCCAAGCTTTCTGACAGTGGATGCAGGTATTAGGTTGATACTTGCTCCAAGGTCACATAGAGCTGTCTTGGTACAAGTACCCTCTAATGTGCATGGTATCATAAAGCTTCCTGGATCTTTAAGCTTCTCTGGTAAGCTTTTCAGAATGACTGCACTGCATTCTTTAGTGAGAAAAACTTTTTCAGTTTCTCTCCAATCCTTCTTATGACTTAAGATCTCTTTCATGAACTTAGCATAAGAGGGTATTTGCTCGAGTGCCTCTACAAACGGGATCTTTATCTCAAGAGTCCTGAGATAGTCTGCAAAGCGGGCAAATTATTTATCTTGTTCCGCTTGACGGAGTTTCTGAGGATAAGGCATCTTGGCTTTACATTCTTCAACCTTAGTTGCTGTAGGTTTATTCCCTATAGAGGTGGTTGGAGAAGCCTTCTTAGAGGGGTTATGATCAGCACTTGCAGGTGTCTAATCCCTCATTGGCATTTGAACACCAAGATAGGGTGCTGGATGGGCGTTTAACGCCAGTTTCCCACCCTTTTCTGGCGTTTGAACGCCAGAATAGGGCAGGGAATGGGCGTTTAACGCCAACTTTTCTCCCTTTTCTGGCGTTTAATCGCCAGAAGTGGGCATCTACTGGGCGTTTAACGCCAATCTTTCACCCTTTTCTAGCGTTTGAACGCCAGAATTATTCCTCTCTGGGCTCTTGCTGTCCTCAGAGGGATTTTGGGCAGTGGTTTGGTCATCCTCTGTCAGTTGTTCCTTTCTTGGCTTTCTGCTACTTTGAGCTGATTTATTCAATGTCTTCCCGCTCCTTAATTAGACAGCTTGGCATTCTTCTGTTATCTGTTTAGATAGCTACTATCTTGTCTGATTCAATTGTGCTTCTATATTCTTGTTAGCATTTTTAGTGTCCTGGAGCATCTCTTTAAATACTGCTAATTGTTTTGTCACAAGGAGTAATTGCTGATTAAGTTCAACAATCTGTTCTTGAGGATTAGGATCAGTAGTTACTGTCCTAGCCTCTTCTTTTATGGAGGACTCACTGCTTGAGTACATATGTTAATTTCTAGCAACCGTATCTATGAGTTCTTGAGCCTCTTCAATCGTCTTTCTCATGTGTATAGATCCACCAGCTGAGTAGTCTAGAGACATTTGAGCTCTTTCTGTAAGCCCATAGTAGAAGATGTCTAACTGTACCCACTCTGAAAACATTTCAGAGGGGGCATTTCCTTAGCATCCCTCTGTACCTCTCCCAGGCATTATAAAGGGATTCATGATCCTCTTGTTTAAAGCCTTGGATGTCCAGCCTTAGCTGTGTCATCCTTTTTGGAGGGTAAAATTGATTCAGAAATTTGTCTGTTAACTATCTCCATGTTTTTATGCTTGCTGTGGGTTGGTTATTTAACCACCTCTTAGCTTGATCTTTTACAGCAAATGGAAACAATAATAATCTGTAGACATCCTGATCCACTTCTTTATCATGTACTGTGTCAGCAATTTGTAAGAACTGTGCCAGAAACTCAGTAGGTTCTTCCTGTGGAAGACTGGAATACTGGCAATTTTACTGCACCATGATAATGAGTTGAGGATTTAGCTCAAAAATGCTTGCTTTGATGGGACGTATACAGATGCTACTCCCATATGCAGCTGTAATGGGGTTAGCATATGACCCCAGAGTCCTTCTGGACTGTTCATTTTCACTTATGTCCCTGATGGAGAAAAGGGAATTGATATGAATTGCAAATAAATTATATTTTTAAATTTTTTATTTTGATTTAATTAAAAGTAACCGAATAAAATAAAACAAAATAAATGGAAGATAAAATAAAAGTTTCGAAAATTAGAAGAAAATGAAATAAAAGCAAATTGAAAACTAAATTAATTAATTAATTAAAAAGATTTTGGAAAAAGAATGCTTAGTTAATTTTGAAATATGAAAGAGAAAAGTAGTTAGGTGATTTTTTTGATAAAGATTTTGAAATTAGCAATAAAAAAGATATGATTGAAAATTATTTTGAAAAAGATATGATTGAGAAGATATAATTGCAATTTATAAAAAAAAGATATGATTGAAAAGATATGATTGAAGAAATTAAAAAGATTTAATTTTTGAAAATGATTTGAAAAGATCAATTTTTGAAATTAGAATTTTGACTTGACTAAAAAAAAGATATGATTTTGAAAATCTTTGACTAATTTAATGCAAAATTTTGAAATTTATGAGTAAAATAAGGAAAAGATATTTTTTTTTATTTTTGAATTTTAATGAGGAAAGAGAAAAAAAAACAAAATGACACTAAACTTAGAAATTTTAGATCAAAACAAAGAGAACAAATAAGAAAACTTTGAATGTCAAGAAGAACACCAAGAACACTTTGAAGATCAAGATGAACACCAAGAACAAATTTTTGAAAAATTTTTAAGTAAATAAAAGCACAAGGAACACCAAACTTAAAATTTTTAGAAAATCAAACACAAATTTTCGAAAATTTAAAGGAAAACACAAAGAAGACACCAAACTTAGAATTTTTAAAGATCAAGAAAGAACTAAGAACATGCAAATTCGAAAAATTGAAAGAAAATAAAAGCATGCAATTGACACCAAACTTAAAATATGAAACTAAACTCAAATAAAAGACTCAAATTTAGTGACTCTAAACCAACAAAAATAAATTATTCCTAATCTAAGCAACAAGATAAACCGCCAGTTGTCCAAACTCGAACAATCCCCGGCAATGGTGCCAAAAACTTGGTGCACGAAATTACAATCACACTTTTGCAATTCCGCACAACTAACCAGCAAGTGCACTGGGTCGTCCAAGTAATACCTTACGTGAGTAAGGTCGATCCCACGGAGATTGTCGGCTTAAAGCAAGCTATGGTTATCTTGTAACTCTTAGTTAGGATATCAATAATTCTCAAATTTAATTGTAAAAAGTAAAAGAACATGAAATAAATACTTGTTTTGCAGTAATGGAGAACAAGTTGAGGTTTTGGAGATGCTCTATCTTCTGAATCTCTGCTTTCCTACTATCTTCTTCTTCATGCACGCAAGGCTCCTTCCATGGCAAGCTGTATGTTGGTGGATCATGACGTTAAGATTTTTGCCAGTAAAGAATTTCATAAAAACAGTCGCGTTGTAGATATAGTCTCTAAACCGACAGAAATCCCTTCGTACAAACGTTTTGGTTGTCACAAGTAACAAACCCCTTTAAAATTGATAACCGAGTATTTAAACCTCGGGTCGTCTTCTCAAGAAATTGCAGGGAGGTGTATTTATTATTGGTTATGAGTTTTCTGGGGAATGTTGAGTTTGGGCAATGGGCACAGGTATATTTAAATGACAAGTAAAATAAATTAACAATAATAAAATTTCTTGGCAAGGTATGAAGAACTGGAAGTCCTATCCTGGTTATCCTTATCAATTGTAATGAGAATTGGATTTTTCTTCCACTTTGTTAACCTCTAACTATGAAGGTAAGTTAAGTGGATGAATTAATTTCGAATCCTCAAGTCCTAGTCTTTCCTTGGGAAAGGCTAGAGTTATAGGATCTCAAATTATTTCTTGAAGCATTCCAATTTTCAATCAACACCTCGAGTTGGATAACTCAAGAGTCACCAATTATTTAACCAAAGCCAAAAGGAAAAATATCTAAATTAAATTAAAAGCATTCATATAAATAAAGCAAAGCAAATTAAATCTGAAAATACCTCAAACATAAAGAGTTCATAAACTAGATTGAGAAAATAAATAAAAAGAACATTGAACCTGGGATTGAGAGTCATTCCTAAAACTAAGAGAAGTCCTAAATCCTGATCCTAAGAGAGAGGAGAGAACCTCTCTCTCTAAAAACTATATCTACTCCTAAAATTGTGAATGTGAAAGCCTATCCATGAATAAATGGATTCCCCCACTTTATAGCCTCTAATATGTGTTTTCTGGGCCGCAAACTGGGTCAAAAACAGCCCAGAAATCGCTGGAGAAGAATTCAAACACGCTGATTTCCGTCACTGCGACGCAGCCGAATGGAGCACGCGGTCGCGTCACCTAGCATCAGAGCAACTATGACATATTATATACAAATCGAAGCCCCGAACGTTAGCTGTCCAACGCAACTAGAACCGCGTCGTTTGGACCTCTGTAGCTAAAGTTATAGCCGTTTGAGTGCGAAGAGGTCAGGCTGGACAGCTTAGCAATTTCTCCAGCTTCTTGTATTCCTTCCACTTTTGCATGCTTCCTTTCCATCTTCTGAGCCATTCCTGCCCTGTAATCTCTGAAATCACTTAACACACATATCAAGGCATCTAATGGTAATAAGAGAGGATTAAACATAGGGAACTTAAGGCCAAAGAAGCATGTTTTCAATCAAAGCACATAATTAGGAAAGCAAATGTAAAACCATGCAAATAGTATGAATAAGTGGGTAAAAAGTAGATAAAAACTACTCAATTGAGCACAAGATAAACCATAAAATAGTGGTTTATCAGATCACCGTTGTCAATGGCAACCATCCGTCCTCTCAGTGAAAATGGTCCAAATGCGCTGTCACCGCACGGCTAATCATCTGTCGGTTCTCACTCATGTTGGAATAGGATCCATTGATCCTTTTGCGTCTGTCACTACGCCCAGCACTAGCAAGTTTGAAGCTCGTCATAGTCATCCCTTCCCAGATCCTACTCAGAATACCACAGACAAGGTTTAGACTTTCTGGATCTCAAGAATGGCTGCCAATAATTCTAGCTTATACCACGAAGACTCTGATCTGAATCAGGAGGCTAAGAGATAATCACTTAGTCTAAGGTAGAACGGAGGTGGTTGTCAGGCACGCGTTCATAGGTTGAGAATGGTGATGAGTGTCACGGATCATCACATTCATCAAGTTGAAGTGCGAGTGAATATCTTAGAATAGGAACAAGCGTGATTGAATGGAAAACAGTAGTAATTGCATTAATTCATCAAAACACAGTAGAGCTCCTCACCCCCAACCATGGGGTTTAGAGACTCATGCTATCAGAAATACAATATGAAACAAGTAAAGTGTCATGAGGTCCGTAAATACAATAGCAAAAGGTCCTATTTATAAGAAAACTAGTAGCCTAGGGTTTACAGAAATGAGTAAATGATGCAGAATCTACTTCCAGGCCCACTTGGTGTGTGCTTGGACTGAGCATTGAAGCTTTCACATGTAGAGACTTTTCTTGGAGTTAAACGCCAGCTTTTGTGCCAGTTTGGGCATTTAACTCCAGCTTTTATGCCAGTTCTGGCGTTTTGACGCCAAAATTTTTATGCTGACTTGAATCGCCGGTTTGGGCCACCAAATCTTAGGTAAAGTATGGACTATTATATATTTCTGGAAAGCCCAGGATGTCTACTTTCCAACGCAATTGAGAGCGCGCCAATTGGGCTTTTGTAGCTCCAGAAAATCCACTTCGAGTGCAGGGAGGTCAGAATCCAACAGCATCTGCAGTCCTTTTTCAGCCTCTGAATCAGATTTTTGCTCAGGTCCCTCAATTTTAGCTAGAAAATACGTGAAAATCACAAAAAAATACACAAACTCATAGTAAAGTCCAGAAATGTGATTTTTGAATAAAAAATAATAAAAACATAATAAAAACTAACTAAAATATACTAAAAACATACTAAAAACAATGCCAAAAAGCTTATAAATTATCTGCTCATCAATCACGGTCCTAAGATTCCAACAAAAACAAGTGTTGATGGAGTGGTGACTCCAAAAGAAGAAGCTAAATGGAATGAGGACGACAAGAAGAAGATGGAGCTGAATGCTAAAGCCATCAACTTTCGTCATTGTGCTATCAGCTTTGAAGAGTATCGAAAGGTGTCTAGATGTAAGACAGCCAAAGAAATCTGGGAAAAACTCTAGGTTACACATGAAGGCACTAAACGGGTCAAAGAAATGAGGATTGATATGCTGCGAAAAGAGTACGAGATGTTTAATTTGAAGGATGGAGAAAGCATTGATGAAGTGTTTGAGAGATTCTCAATCATAATCAACAACCTTGATGCTATGGGTACAAACTACTCAGAACAAACCCTAATGAGAAAACTCCTTAGAAGCTTCACAAAAGAATGGAAAATCACTGCTGCTGTCCTAGCCAAGAGCAATAACCTAAGCCCTATAACCTATGATGAGCTGGGAGAGAAATTTCGTGCCTATGAAACCACACACACAAACCCAGACTCAAAGAAAAAGGGAATATCCCTCAAGTCAAAAATAGAATCAAAAGAGAGTGAGTCTAGTGATGGTATTTCAGATGATGAGCTTATGTTTTTTGTTAGGAGACTTAGAAGGATGATGAAGAACAAGGGCAAGCACAAGGGTTCAAGCTCAAAGGAACACATGATGGACTGGAGCAAGGTGACTTGTCATTATTGCAAGTAGGCTGGACATTTCAAGCAAAACTGTCCGAAGCTCAAGAAAGAGGACAAAGGGAAGAAAGAAAAGAAGAGAGTGCTCATGGCATCTTGGGAGGAGCTTGAGAATGATTCGAATGAGGAAGAAGATTCTGAAGGTGACGACAAAATCTGCTTCATGGCTGGTAATGATCATCTTGATGAGGTAAATTATTATGACTTGTCCATAGATGATTTACATGCTATAATTGATGATCTTACACTAAATTCCTCAAAACTGTTGGATAAGTACAATAAATGCAGATCTGAAAAAGATGTGTTAAAAGCTGAAAATGATTTTTTAAGAGAAAAGGTAAAGGAAACTGAATGTGCTTTGGATATTATTGAAGAAAACAGATTTCTAAAATTTGAACTTGAAAAACTAAAAGGAAAGAACATTGTGGATCCTTCTCAAGAGCTTGTTGTTAAAAATAAAAGACTAAATAAAATAATTAAAAAGCTGAATGGTGACTTAGCAAAATTTGCTCAAAGTTCTAGTAACTTGGAAAAATTACTTGCAAGTCAAAGACCATTATTTGAAAAATCTGGTTTAGGTTATGTAACCAAAGAAAGTGTAGTTTTTAATAATTCCTCTATGATATTTGTGGCTTCTTCATCAAATACTAAATCCACATCAAACAAATCTGGTATTGGATATGTTCTCACACTTGAGGAGAAATTTGATGAAGTTTACACCAGTGAAACTGAGCCTTCACCAAGAACCGAACCTACTTCAAATAGGTTAGGCCTGGGATACATTTCGAACAATGAGGTTGCTTTCAAAAAACTAACATTTTACAACAAAATCTCATATTCGAAAAATCTAAAAGTTGTCAAAAATTCTGGTTGGAATGCTTTTGCAAAGAGGAACAATTATAACAAAAATCAGTTTGTCAAAAGAAATGCACCTCTTCCAAAAACCAAAAAATTTCAGTCCCTTAATCATTTCCAGCATAATAACTCACATCAATTTCAGTAACATGCATCAGGAAATCATTGTCTTAACTGTAAAAAATTTGGCCACTCATATTCACAATGCTTCATTGAAAAAAGAATTGTAGAAAACCAAATTTACAATGTTGTGTGTGTTTTAAGGCACTTGGGCAGCCAAGATGGATTAACTTCAAAGGATCCAAATTAATTTGGATACCTAAGGTTACTTGAAGTTTTTATTGCAGATTTGCCTAGCATCTAAGAACAAAGGGATATGTGGTACTTGGATAGCGGATGCTCAAGGCACATGACTGGAAGGTCAACTTTCTTCATCAAACTAAACAAGTATGATGGAGGTTTTGTGACCTTTGGAGATGATGGAAAAGGTAAAATAGTTGCTGTTGGAAAAGTAGGTAATAATCACTCCACTTTCATTGATGATGTCTTTTTGGTAAATGGCTTGAAGCACAACCTTTTGAGTATAAGTCAACTTTGTGATCTAGGATATTTAGTGACTTTCAAAAGACTTGAATGCTGTGTGGTAAATGAAAATACCAATGAAGTACTTTTTGTTGCTAAGAGTTGCAATAATGTATATGGACTTACCCTTGATGAACTAAAGGATCAAAATGTAGCTTGTTTTCATTCTAAAGAATCTGAAAAGTGGCTATGGCACAAGAGAATGGGTAATGCAAGTATGTTTCAAATAAATAAACTTGTAAAGAAAGGTTTAGTAAGAGGTCTTCCTTTTGTAAGGTTTGACAAAGATATCACTTGTGACGCTTGCCAAATGGGAAAACAAACAAAAAGTTCATTTAAGTCAAAGGAAGACATCTCTACTAAAAGGCCACTTGAATTGATACATATTGATTTATTTGCTCAAACAAGAACTCAAAGTCTAGGTGGTAAACATTATGGTTTAGCGATTGTGGATGACTATACTAGGTTTGGTTGGGTTTTATTTCTTGCACACAAAAATGAAGCCTTTTCGGCCTTTGAAGCTTTTAGCAAAAAAAATCAAAATGAAAAGGATTTAAAGATCTCTTCTATAAGAAGTGATCATGGAACTGAATTTGAAAACTATTTGTTTGAATCCTTTTGTGAGGAATTTGGAATATCTCACAACTTGTCCAAGAACATCATAACAAAATGGTGTTGTGGAAAGAAGAAATAGAAGCATTCAAGAAATGACAAGAGCTATGCTTTGTGAGAGCAATGTTCCAAAATTCCTTTGGGTTGAAGCGGTTAACACGGCTTGCCACATTTTGAATAGAACCATCATAAGAAAATTTTTGAAGAAAACTCCTTATGAAATTCGGAAAGGTTTACCCACCAAACTTGGACTACTTGCACATATTTGCATGCAAATGCTTTGTTCTTAATAACAAAGATAATTTGGGGAAATTTGATCCAAAGGCGTATGAGTGTTTGTTTGTAAGATATTCCACAACTAGTAAAGCATATAGGATTTATCATCAAGATGCTAGGATAATTGAGGAGCCCATACATGTTATATTTGATACTAATTTGGTTCAAAGTATTTTGGAAGACTGTGATGCAAGGAATCAAGCTCAGAAGGATGATGAAACTGGACAAAATCATGAAGATGGAAATTCTGGACAAGCTGAACCAGAAACTGCAGTTGCTGAAAATTTAAGAGACAATTCCATTTTATCTCATGAATCTAAAGGAGATCCTGAAACCACCAATTCCCTTAATCCCTTGGTGACTGAATCTGCCTCCAAGTCCACCAGACCTTGTGAATGGAGATTCTTGAAGAATTATCCTGAGGAATTTGTCATTGGGGACGTCTCTCATGGGGTTAAAACTCAGTCTTCAACTAGAAAGGCAAGTGAAAAGTCAAACATTGCTTTTCTTTCTCAAATGGAGCCTAAGAATGTCAAGGAAGCCCTTGATGACCCTTCTTGGGTAAAGGCAATGGAGGATGAGCTTCATGAGTTTGAGAAGAACTAAGTTTGGACATTGGTTCTAAGGCCGAATGGAAAGAAAGTGATCAGCACCAAGTGGATATTTCGAAACAAGCTAGGAAAGGATGGTAGCATTGCAAGAAACAAAGCAAGGCTAGTGGCACAAGGATATGACCAAGAAGAAGGAATAGACTTTGATGAATCCTTTGCCCCTGTTGCCCAAATGGAAGCCATAAGACTTTTCTTAGCCTATGCTGCCTTTTGTGATTTTAAATTATATCAAATGGATGTGAAATGTGCATTCTTAAATGGTGTGATAGATAGAGAAGTGTGTGTGGAGCAGCCACCGGGTTTTGAAAATAAAGAATTTTCCAACCATGTTTTCAAATTATCAAAAGCTCTCTATGGTTTGAAACAAGCTCCTAGAGCTTGGTATGAGAGACTTAGCACTTTTCTTTTGAAAAATGATTTTCAAAGAGGCACCAGAGACATAACTCTATTTATCAAGAACTCTAATGATTCTTTCATTCTAGTCCAAATATATGTTGATGACATTATTTTTGGATCAGCAAATGAATCCCTTTGTACTGAATTTGGAAAACTCATGACAAGTGAATTTGATATGAGTATGATGGGTGAACTTAATTTTTTCCTTGGGCTACAAATTAAACAAACTAAAAATAGTATTTTTATTCATCAAGAGAAGTATGCCAAGGAACTAGTTAAGAAATTTGGTATGGAAAATGAAAACCCATGGAAATTCCCATGCACCCTAATTCAAAATTAGACAAGGGAGAAACTGAGAAAGATGTATATGAGACTAGGTATAGAGGAATGATTGGCCCTCTTATGTATTTAACCTCCTCTAGACCTGATATTGTGCAAAGTGTTGGAATGTGTTCTAGATTCCAATCAAAACCAAAAGAGTCTCATCTTTATCCAGTAAAGAGGATCATTAGATATGTTCATGGCACATCCAATTTTGGTATTTGGTATCATAAGATTGATGATTTTTCTGTAGTTGGTTATTGTGATGCAGATTTTGCCGGTGATAGAGTTGATAGAATGAGCACATCAGGCTTATGTTGCTTCCTTGGGAAGTCCTTGAATGTTTGGTCAAGTATGAGACAATTCTGGGTAAGTGAAGAACCTTCTCTTCAATCAGCATTCTCAGGCCTTGTTGCAAGTACTGAGTCATCTGGGCCAACCTCAAAAATCAGATCATGGGTTGTCCTATATATTTCTTTAATCCAAACCACCTCTGGGCCCAATATGGATGTTACATTTTTTGTTGTTGTTTTTGTTGGCTTGTGTGTTTCAGTTTATTACTTTTTGACTTTGAGTTCAAAAGGGTTTCAAATTTTAAAATAAATTTCCATTTTAATTTTTTAAATAAAATCACATCTTTCTCTTTATGATGTCAAGTCCTCTCATGTCAAATTAGGGGTGATGCAGTTGCATGGTTTAAGAAAATTTCTTTTGGGTTTCTCCCCACTACCTTTACTGCTTCTCTTCCTTCAAAAATCTGAAACTACCAAAATGAGAAAGAAAATTGTTTCACAAAAGCCACCACGTGAAAAGATATACAGGCTTCCTGCAAAACAAAAACCCTCAACTCGCTCTCAAGACCGAACCTTCACTCCATCTCCTTCTCCTCTTACCTCACCTCCTCGGTCTGATCCCATGGCACGCACTAAGAACCCATCAAGGTTTACTCCTTTAATCAAGCAAACGCCACCACCGAAGGAACTTCCATCCAAACCTGGTTCGTCGAAGCTGAGTTCATCGAAAGGGAAAAGACCAGCCGTGACTGAACCTACCTTTGAGCCCACTCAACCTAAAATAAGGTCTGTTCCCTTGCATTCTCAAAAAGGTAAACCTCGACTCCCTCTTAAATCTGTTAGAGAACCAGACATTGATGCTTTTGCTCATAAATCCCACTTCATGACATCTCACTCCAACCATAATCCTTATAGATTTAAGTCTGCCATGAATAATGACTTTTATGAAAGAGTTATTAAGTACCATACCCTGTGCCCCTCTTTTCTTGCTGATTTGCCAAACCTGTAAAAGAAAGGTTTTCCATTTGTTGAAAATTTGGAATTTTTAGACTGGAATCACCTTTTTAACATCAAAAAGCCTGTTTACCCTCTTTTGGTCAAAGAGTTTTATGCTAACATGACATATCATGAGGATAGTGTGCATTCTTATGTCAAGGGCCGAGATATTGTTTTAATTAATGAAACAATCAGTGATTCATTGAAATATACTGATGTTAGGACTTGTGCTTATATGACGGGCGGAAAAATGCCGGTTAAGAATTTATAATAAAAATATCATTGCAAGTATAGTTCTTAACCGACGAAAATTCCACTTATCAATTTAAAAAGAGTTGTCACAATTTAGAATCAATTAACTGGGAGTAGAATTCCCAGGCCGTCTCCCAAAAAGTTGACAAAAGAGTGCAATTTATTGGTCAGAAATCGTCTGAGAAATTTTAGAAGTTAAAAACGAAAAAGTAAAAATATAGGAATTAAGCAAGGAGCAATTAACAAGAGATGTTGTGTATTTAAAATGAAAAGCCTTGGCTATGAGAAGATCAATTAGAATTTCTATCCTTGTTGACTTCCTCAAGTATAATAATAAAAGGTTGTTGCTTCTGCTTAGTTATCCTCTAACTAATAGAGGAAAGCTAAGTAGGTAATACCAACTCTAATTTACAAGTCCTAATTACCTCCCAAGGAAGGATTAGAGTTAGTAAAAATCCAGTTGGCAGCAATTTCCAATTACATATCAACACTTGAGTATTCCAACTCAAGGGTTTCCAATTAATCAACTCCCAAGCCAAGTTGAGAGTTTTAAATCATAACATGAATGTCATTTTCAATCAACATGGAATAAAAATAAATATGAGACATGGTAATTAAAATAAATTAATAAAAGACAATTTTGAAGCTGATAATTAATTGAAGGAAATCAAACATGAAGAGGGTTGTTCATTGCATTAATAAAATTCCAAAATAAAAAATATCCATATATGACCACGAGCAAACTAAATGGAAAACAAAAGAGTAAGGTAATAGGAAAGCAAAATATAGTGATAGAGACTTCAAACTGAGGTAGTAACTCTTCTCAATATCCAATCCACAAGCATAAAACTAAAAATCTAAGAATGTGAAGAACTCTAGAGGAAGTGGTGTTTTTCTCTAAGATTCAAAACTAAAACTAAAACTAAGTGAATGTGAATGTGTCTTGAGTCTCTGATTGCCCCCTGGCTCTAGTCTGTGTTTTTGGGCTGAAAACTGGGTCCAAAACCAGCCCAAAAGACGGTCTTCTATGCCTGCCACGCGTACACGTTAGTCACGCGTACATGTCGCTGTGTAACTTCGCTTGTCACGCGTACGCATCGCTGTAAAATGCTCCAAGTCACGCGCACGTGTGAGCCATGCGTGCGCGTCGATCCTCGCTGGTCAGCTCCTTTGTTTCTTGTGTTCCTTCCACTTTTGCATGCTTCCCTTCCATCCTCTAAGCCATTCCTGCCCTATAAGGCCTGAAAATACTTAACACACAGATCACGGCATCGAATGGTATAAAGGAGAATTAAAAATTGACAATTTAAAGGCTTAGGAAGCAAGTTTTCAAAAATTAGGAAGGATTTGTAAAACCATGCAATTTGTATGAATAAATGTGCGAAAAATTGATAGAAACCACTCAATTTAGCACAAGATAAATCATAAAATAGTGGTTTATCAATCTCCCCACACTTAAACGTTAGCATGTCCTCATGCTAAGCTCAAGGAAACCAAAAGAATGAAGGGGAAAAGTAAGACTCATGCAATGCAAGCTATGTATATAAATGAAATTATTTACTAAGATGTCTCTCCCTACTTGGTTAAAAGTAAACAAGTTCTCCAAGACAAACATAAATCAGATTCCACTAATTCAAATCATACAATAAGTAAACTTGTAAGAAGATAGCTCATGAAAGCCGAGAACATAGAATCAAGCATTGAACCCTCACTGGAAGTGTATATGCACTCTAATCGCTCAAGTGTCTAGGGTTAATCAACTCTAATCTCTTCTAGTCATGCTTTCTAAAGCTTTGTTCTTCATCTAACTAATCAACAAATATTTAGTGTACAAATGCAAACATCATGAGGTCTTTTCAAGGTTGTAATGGGGCTAAGGTAAGGGTGAGGGCATATGTATGGTCAAGTGAGTTATAATTTGAATCTTTGACTAACCTAAGTTCTCACCTAACACACACACACACACACTCTATACAATTCTAAAATCATGCTTAGACACCCAAAATCTCACTTTTGTATATTTCACATACTCATGTATCAATTTTTAATTCCATCACATATGCATTGATCTTTTTATTGAACTTAACATTGGGATAATTTTATCCCCTATTCATTTATTTCTTCTATTTTTTTTATATAATTTTTTTATAATTTTTTTTCTTTTTATATAAATGAAAGCATAATATATCAATGCATATTTTTCTATAGTTTCACATGAGCAAGCACCCAAATGATCAATATGTGTCAATAAAAACAAAATACATTCTCATCAACCCAAGTTTCCACATTTTCCCACACTTAGTTGACACACACTATCTTAAGCTAACCAAAGATTCAAATAGGGTAGTTAATTATTTTTTCACTTAAGGCTAGTGATGTGGTGATATAAAGAACAAATGGGGATTAAAAAGGCTCAAAGTGACAAACAAAGGTAAATGGAATGGTAGGCTATTTGGGATAAGTGAGCTAATATCAAATGATGACCTCAATCACATATATGCATGAATATACAATAAATAATGGACATATAGAGTGGAACAAACCAAAGATTGCAATCATAGAGAGGAAAACACACAAGAATAAAATTCATGGTTAAATAATGTAACCATATAATTAAGCTCAAAATCTCACAGGTTGTGTGTTCTTAGCTCTAAGCCATGTTCCAAATTATAATCTTCAAACAAGTTTAACAAAAATTTTAATTTGAATTAGTGAAATGCTATAAAATTGGATTTTGAAAAGAAACTCATTACCTCAACTAAGCAGAACATACATGTAAGCAACTACTATTATGCAATCTATCCAATCTAACAAAAGAAAAAAATAAAATTTTGGTGTTAAGAGAGAGAGATTACCTCTGGAAGTTAGGGACTGACCTCCCCACACTTAAGTCTTGGCAAGGTCCTCCGTGCCATCAGTAAGAAACAAGGTGGGGCTAGGAGCAGCACTTCCACTATCTGGCTCATCATGGCTCTCCGTGCTAGCATGTGAAGTGGAATCCGGGGTATCCTTCTCTTCTGAAGGAGGGTGAGAACTGACAATGAACTCCTTCAGATAAGTGTATTGGCGCTTGTTGCGGCGCTCTATTTGCTCCATCTGCCGGTCTTTCCGGTCTAACCTCTGAAGGATCTGAAGGAACATCTGAGTGGTGGATGGTGCAGGAGGTGTGGATGATGGTGGAGCAGAAGATGGAGGAGTGTCCAAAGATGGGCTTGGATGCCGGCTCGTAGAAGGTACTGGGGGTCTGATGTACTTCCCATTTGGGACATACTGATCGTCCCTAGGGATTATGGCCTTCGTATCCCATGCCCGATAGGAGACTCCTGCCGCAGGACTAAATCTGAAACCAATGCGAAAAATGGTAGGTTGCTCGCGATCTTCACGTGTTCCATTGCCTGCCAGATGAGTAGAGGCAGGTTGAGAGGTTGCTCTGTAAAGATGCACCAGATGAGAACAGCCATGTCAGCAGTGAAGGTGGACTCGTGGGTGCTAGAAAAGATATAGTGGGATATAATCTGTACACACACGTGAGCCTCTAATATAAGTGCTTGGGCGGAGATGCTCTTGGGTTTTGCCTGCTGTTGTTCATAGATCCAGATACTGTCCCAGTCAAACTGATACATCTGGCACTTAAGTTGGGCCTCCTGATAGGCATCCAACCCCTCTAGACTAGGTGGAAGATCCAGTACTCTCTGTATGGCACCCTTGAAGACAGGAACTTGTTTTTGACAAACATAGACAGACTACAGGGTAGACGAGTGGAAGTTGGAGTAGAATTCAACTACCCATGATAAATTGGCCTTTCGCGGTTGCCTCCTCAAGAGTCCCCACTGTCTCCTTTCAATGCAGGGCTCCACAAAATCAACAAAATATTTTGTAAGAATGAGTAGATGCTCATTATTGTAGTTCCTTTCTGCTAGGATGGGAAACATCTGCTCACAGTAACGGTTAGTGAACTGTGTGGAGTCCCGTGCGGGAAAGGCTTTCTCCGCTTCATCAACTTTAATGGTCCTCTTCACCTGCTTGGTAGGCTGCTTGACGCTTGTAGATGGTTGCACCTTAGCCGGTGCTCTCTTGGTTCTTTTACTTGCTGGTGGCTTTTCAGAAGCCTTCCCCTTTCCTTTCTTAGTGGCCATCCTAAAGAAGGGAGAAAGAGAATTAATGTCAAGTATAGATAGCTAATAACCAGTAGGAATAAAGTCCAAGTATTAATGAATGCCAAAGAAAAAAAGAATGTCTTATACATGGTAGCTACAACATTCATGTAAGACCTTAATTAAAATCATGAAGGCATATTATAACAATTAGATGCAAGAGGGTTAAAAGCATGCAAGTAATAGGCGTGAGAAGCATAGCTCAAGCATCAATTATTAAATGTACCAAATTAATGAGCACTTGTATGATGACAATTGTGAATGATAGCCTCAATACATGTGGAGTGCAACTGTTGTGAAAAAGAGGCATTAAAGTGTGAGAGTAAAATAGAATAGATTCAAAATGCCATGAGAACTTTTTCACAAACACTTAGTGTGCAATTTAAAATAGGAATTAAAATAATTAATCCAAGTATATGTGAGACCCAAAATAAAATGTCAATTGTCAAATTACTCCTCATAATATTCACAATCTAAAATATGGCAAAATAATCACCCAAATAGAATTTCAACACCAACATAAAAATGCATGATAAAAGAATGAAGAAAAAATTATAAATAACTAAGCTAATATAAAATTAAAGATAAACAAAATAATTAATTGCAATAAATAAAAGAAGAATGAAAGAGTAGAAGAGAGGAAGAAAAGAAACCTTAAGAAGAAGATGAAAATAGGAAGAGGAATGGGAGTAAGAATGAGAGAACAGGAGTAGGAATGGAAGAGGGAAAAAAAAGCAAATTGTAGTTGCTAGAGTTAGTGGTCTCCGGTAGTGGTCCGCCGGTGGTAGTGGAAGAAGGGAAGAAGAAAGAAGTAAGAAGTAAGAAAGAATAAAGAAGAAAGAAAGAGAAATTAGGATTGAATGAGAATTAGGATTGGAGGGGGGAAGAATGGAAACTGGCGGCGCGCTGAGTTAAGTGACACAGAGCTATCGACGCGCACGCGTCGCCCACGCGTACGCGTGGATGGTGCAAAAGTGTAGGCGACGCGTACGCGTGACCATGGTTGTGCCAATCGCACGTTTCCAGCCTTGCGCACGCACAACTCTCTGTTCAATTTGTATTGGGGCCAAAATCACATACGACGTGTGTGCGTCAGTCACGCGCATGCGTGGATAGCTTTAAAATGAAGACGACGCGTACGTGTCAGAGACGCGTACGCGTGGGATGAATTGTGCCTCCAGCACACTTCCCGCACGATTCCATCATAACTCTCTGCCAAAACACTCTTTTACGCCGATTTCCATGTCCACGCATACGCGTTAGGGACGCTTACGCGTGGCTTGGCAAAACCGTAGGTGACGCGCACGCGTAAGTTACACGTACGCGTGGGGGTGCTTGTGCGCTAGGCACCCCTCCTGCACAGCTCTCGGGAAGATCATACCATGGTGGGTTGCCTCCCACCTAACACTTTTCTTTAACGTCCTTAAGTTGGACGATCCTCAAGCTCAGTCTTCTTCTATTGCTAGATCCGCCAAGAGGAAGATCTCTAGCTCCATGTTATTCTTCATCTTCTCACCATGATATAGCTTCAAGCGGTGGCCATTGACCTTGAAAAAGTTGGGGCTTGAAGGATGACTCAGATGAAAGACACCATACGGCTCTACCTTCTCTACTCTATAGGGTCCTTCCCACCTTGATCTCAACTTGCCCGGCATGAGTCTTGGTGCACGAAATTGTGATTGCAACGGCGCCAAAAACTTGGTACGCACGTTTATAATCTCAATTCTTCTTCATAATTCTGCACAACTAACCAGCAAGTGCACTGGGTTGTCCAAGTAATAAACCTTACGTGAGTAAGGGTCGATCCCACGGAGATTATCGGCTTGAAGCAAGCTATGGTCATTCTTGTAAATCTCAGTCAGGCAGATTCAAATGGTTATGGTGAATTGATAATTAAAAGATGAATAAAATATAAAATAAGATAGAGGTACTTATGTAATTCATTGGTGGGATTTCAGATAAGCGTATGAAGATGCTTGTTGCTTCTGAACTTCTGCTTTTCTATTGCTTTCATCCAATCATTCATACTCCTTTCCATGGCAAGCTGTATGTTGGATATCACCATCGTCAATGGCTACCTCCCGTCCTCTCAGTGAAAATGGTCCAAATGCGCTGTCACCGCATGGCTAATCATCTGTCGGTTCTCACTCATGTTGGAATAGGATCCATTGATCCTTTTGCGTCTGTCACTACGCCCAACACTCGTGAGTTTGAAGCTCGTCACAGTCATCCCATCCCGGATCCTACTCGGAATACCACAGACAAGGTTTAGACTTTCCGGATCTCAAGAATGACCGCCAATAATTCTAGCTTATACCACGAAGACTCTGATCTGAACCAGGAGCCCAAGAGATAAACGCTCAAGCTATTGCAGATAGAACGGAAGTGATTGTCAGGCACGCATTCATAGGCGAGAATGATGATGAGTGTCATGGGTCATCACATTCATCAGGTTGAAGTACGAGTGAATATATTGGAATAAGAATAAGCTTGAATTGAATAGAAAAATAATAGTACTTTGCATTAATTCATGAGGAATAGTAGAGCTCCACACCTTAATCTATGGATGTAGAAACTCCACCATTGAAAATACATAAGTGAAAGTAGTCAAGGGATGGCTGAATGGCCAGCCCCCTAAAAGTGATCTCTGAACATAAAATTATTCAAAAGATGTGAAATAAACCACTAAAAGTAGTTTTTATACAAAACTAGTAACTAGGGTTTACAGAAATGAGTAAATGATGCAGAAATCCACTTCCGGGCCCACTTGGTGTGTGCTTGGACTGAGCATTGAGCTTTCATGTGTAGAGACTCTTTTTGGAGTTAAACGCCAGGTTGTAGCCTGTTTCTGGCGTTTAACTCCAGAATACGGCAGGAAGTTGGCGTTTGAACGCCAGTTTACGTCGTCAAAACTCGGGCAAAGTATGGACTATTATATATTGCTGGAAAGCCCTGGATGTCTACTTTCCAAAGCAAATGAGAGCGAGCCAATTGGGTTTCTGTAGCTCTAGAAAATCCACTTCGAGTACAGGGAGGTCAGAATCCAACAGCATCTGCAGTCCTTTTTCAGCCTCTGAATCAGATTTTTGCTCAGGTCCCTTAATTTCAGCCAGAAAATACCTGAAATCATAAAAAAAATACACAAACTCATAGTAAAGTCCAGAAATGTAAATTTTGCATAAAAACTAATAAAAACATAGTAAAAACTAACTAAATTATACTAAAAACTACCTAAAAAAATGCCAAAAAGCGTATAAATTATCTGCTCATCACAACACCAAACTTAAATTGTTGCTTGTCCCCAAGAAACTGAAAATCAAATAGGATAAAAAGAAGAGAATATACTATAAATTCCAAAATATCAATGAAACTTAGATCCAATTAGATGAGCGGGACTAGTAGCTTTTTGCCTCTGAACAGTTTTGGCATCTCACTTTATCCTTTGAAGTTCAGAATGATTGGCATCTATAGGAACTCAGAATTTAGATAGTGTTATTGGTTCTCCTAGTTCAGTATGTTGATTCTTGAACACAGCTACTTTATGAGTCTTGGCCGTGGCCCTAAGCACTTTGTTTTCCAGTATTACCACCGGAT
>NC_029786.2:25361075-25390516 GCF_000816755.2 Arachis ipaensis | reverse complement strand
GTTCAGAATGTTCAGAATGATTGGCATCTATAGGAACTCAGAATTTAGATAGTGTTATTGGTTCTCCTAGTTCAGTATGTTGATTCTTGAACACAGCTACTTTATGAGTTTTGGTCGTAGCCCTAAGCACTTTGTTGTCCACCGGATACATAACAGTTTTGGCATCTCACTTTATCCTTTGAAGTTCAGAATGATTGGCATCTATAGGAACTCAGAATTTAGATAGTGTTATTGGTTCTCCTAGTTCAGTATGTTGATTCTTGAACACAGCTACTTTATGAGTTTTGGTCGTAGCCCTAAGCACTTTGTTGTCCAGTATTACCACCGGATACATAAATGCCACAGACACAAAACTGGGTGAACCTTCTCAGATTGTGACTCAGCTTTGCTAGAGTCCCCAATTAGAGGTGTCTAGGGTTCTTAAGCACACTCTTTTTGCTTTGGATCACGACTTTAACCGCTCAATCTCAAGCTTTTTACTTGACACCTTCACGCCACAAGCACATGGTTAGGGACAGCTTAGTTTAGCCGCTTAGGCCAGGATTTTATTCCTGTGGGCCCTCCTATCAACTGATGCTCAAAGCCTTGGATCCTTTTTATTTTATCCTTGCCTTTTGGTTTAAAGAGCTCTTGCCTTTTTCTGCTTGCTTTTTTTTTCGCCATTTTTTTCATTTTTTTCATATATATTTTTTTTCGCAAGCCTTGCTTTTTCACTGCTTTTTCTTGCTTCAAGAATTAATTTTATGATTTTTCAGATTATCAATAACATTTCTCCTTTTTCATTATTCTTTCAAGAGCCAACAATTTTAACATTCATAAACAACAAATTCAAAAATATGCACTGTTCAAGCATTCATTCAGAAAATAAAAAGTATTGTCATCACATCAAAATAATTAAACTAATTTCAAGGATGAATTCAAAATTCATGTACTTCTTGTTCTTTTGTAATTAAAACATTTTTAATTTAAGAGAGGTGATAGATTCATAGGACATTCATAGCTTTAAGGCATAGACACTTAAACACTAATGATCATGTAATAAAGACACAAACATGAATAAAACATAAAGCATAGAGAATGAAAAACAGAAAAATAAAGAACAAGGAAATTAAAGAACGGGTCCACCTTAGTGATGGCGGCTAGTTCTTCCTCTTGAAGATCTTATAGAGTGCTTTAGCTCCTCAATGTCTCTTCCTTGCCTTTGTTGCTCCTCCCTCATGGCTCTTTGGTCTTCTCTAATTTCATGAAGGAGGATGGAATGCTCTTGGTGCTCTACCCTTAGTTGTCCCATGTTAGAACTCAATTCTCCTAGGGAGGTGTTGATTTGCTCCCAATAGTTTTATGGAGGAAAATGCATCCCTTGAGGCATCTCAGAGATTTCATGATGAAGAATTTCCTCATGCTTTTGTTGAGGTCCATGAGTGGGCTCTCTAGTTTGCTCCATCCTCTTTTTAGTGATGGGCTTGTCCTCTTTAATGAGGATGTCTCCCTCTATGACAATTCCAGCTGAATTACATAGGGTACAGATGACTTGGCCACAACTTCATAGAAGTGGTCTTGATGGACCTTTGAGATGAATCTCTCCATCTCCCATGACTCAGAGGTGGAAGCTTTGCTTTCTTTTCCTCTTTCTAGAGGTTTCTCTGGCCTTAGGTGCCATAAATGGTTATGGAAAACAAAAAGCAACGCTTTCACCATACCAAACTTAAAATGTTTGCTCGTCCTCGAGAAAAAGAAGAAAGAAGAAAGTAGAAGAAGAAAAAATAGAGGAGATGAAGGGGGTTTATAGGTTCGGCCAAGGATGGTTAGGTTTTGTGTATTAGGGTTGGGTTTGGGGAAGAGTGGATGGATGTGAGTGGTGAAGAGTATTTGGGGAAGAGGTATGGAGGTGATTGGTGAAGGGTATTTGGGGAAGAGTGTTATGAAAGGGTGTGAAGAGGAGAGAAGAAGAGGTGGGGTAGGTGGGGATCCTGTGGGATCCACAGATCCTGAGGGGTCAAGGACTTAACATCCCTGCTCCATTTAGGCGTGCAAAACACCCTTAGAGTGCACTTCTGGCGTTAAACGCCAGGTTGCTACTTGTTTCTGGCGTTTAACGCCAGTTTTTCTCCCTTTATTGGCGTTAAACGCCAAGTTGATGCTCTGTTCTGGCGTTAAACGCCAGTCTGGTGCCTGTTTCTGGCGTTAAATGCCAGTTTGATGCTTCTTACTGGCGTTTAACACCAGTCTGATGCTTCTTACTGGCGTTTAAATGCCAGTAAGCTTATCCTCCAGGGTGTGCTATTTTTAATGTTATTTTTCATTCTGTTTTTGATTTTTCAGTTGTTTTTGTGACTTCACATGATCATCAACCTAAAGAAAACATAAAATAACAATGGAAAATATATAGATATAATTAAATAACATTGGGTTGCCTCCCAATAAGCGCTTCTTTAATGTCAATAGCTTGACAGTGAGCTCTCATGGAGCCTCACAGATAATCAGAGCAGGGTTGGGGCCTCTCAACACCAAACTTAGAGTTTGATTGTGGCTTCCCAATGCCAAACTTAGAGTTTGGTTGTGGCCTCCGAACACCTAACTTAGAGTTTGAATGTGGGGGTTTTATTTGACTCTGTATTGAGAGAAGCTTTTCATGCTTCCTCTCTATGGTTACAGAAGGAGAACCTTGAGTCTTGAATACAAGGTAGTCCTCATTCAACTGAAGGACCAACTCTCCTCTGTCAACATCAATCACAGCTTTTACTGTGGCTAGTAAGGGTCTGCCAAGGATGATGGATTCATCCTCATCCTTCCCAGTGTCTAGGATTATGAAATCAGCAGGGATGTAAAGGCTTTCAACCTTCACTAGCACGTTCTCTACTAGTCCATAAGCCTATTTCATTGATTTGTCTGCCATCTCTAGTGACATTCTTGCGGCTTGTACCTCAAAGATTCTCAGTTTCTCCATTACAGAGAGTGGCATGAGGTTTATCCCTGACCCCAGGTCACACAGAGCCTTCTCAAAGGTCATGGTGCCTATGGTACAAGGTATGAAGAATTTTCCGGGATCCGGTTTCTTCTGAGGTAATGTTTGCCTCATTAATGCACTCAGTTCATTGGTGAACAAGGGGGGGTTCATCCTCCCAAGTCTTATTACCAAATAACTTGGCATTCAACTTCATGATTGCTCCTAGATATTTAGTAACATGCTCTTCAGTGATGTCTTCATCCTCTTCAGAGGAAGAATATTCATCAGAGCTCATGAATGGCAGAATAAAGTTCAATGGAATCTCTATGGTCTTTGTATGAGCCTCAGATTCCTTTGGTTCCTCAAAGGGAAGCTCCTTTCTATCCAGAGGATGTCCCATGAGACTTTTCTCACTAGGATTCACGTTCTCCTCACTCTCTCCAGGTTCGGCCATGTTAGTCATGGTTATGGCCTTGCACTCTCTCTTGGAATTTTCTTCTGTATTGCTTGGGAGAGTACTGGGAGGAGTTTCAGTAATCTTCTTACTCAGCTGACCCACCTGTGCCTCCAAATTTCTAATGGAGGATCTCGTTTCATTCATAAAACTTAGTGTGGTCTTGGATAGATCAGAGACTATGGTTGCCAGGCCAGAATGGCTCTATTCAGAATTCTCTGTCTGTTGCTGAGAAGATGATGGAAAAGGCTTGCTATTGCTAAACTTATTTCTTCCACCATTATTATTGAAGCCTTGTTGAGGCTTCTGTTGGTCCTTCCATGAGAAATTTGGATGATTTCTCCATGAAGGATTATAGGTGTTTCTATAGGGTTCTCCCATGTAATTCACCTCTGCCATTGCAGGGTTCTCAGGATCATAAGCTTCTTCTTCAGAAGATGTTTCTTTAGTACTGTTGGATGTAGCTTGCAATCCATTCAGACTCTGAGAAATCATATTGACTTGCTGAGTCAATATTTTGTTCTGAGCCAATATGGCATTCAGAGTATTAATTTCTAGAACTCCCTTCTTCTGAGGCGTCCCATTGTTCATAGGATTCCTCTCAGAGGTGTACATGAACTGGTTATTTGCAACCATTTCAATGAGTTCCTGAGCTTCTGTAGGAGTTTTTAGATGAAGAGATCCTCCTGCAGAATGGTCCAATGACATTTTTGACAACTCAGACAGACCATCATAGAATATACACATGATGCTCCATTCTGGAAGTATGTCAGTAGGACACCTTTAGATCAATTGCTTATATCTTTCTCAAGCTTCATAGAGGGACTCACCTTCCTTCTGTCTGAAGGTTTGGATTTCCACTCTAAGCTTACTCATCTTTTGAGGTGGAAAGAATTTGGCCAAGAAAGCATTGACCAATTTTTTCCAAGAGTTCAGGCTGTCTTTAGGTTGTGAGTCCAACCATGTCCTAGCTCTGTCTCTTACAGCAAAGGGGAAAAGCATAAGTCTGTAGACCTCAGGATTAACCCCATTGGTTTTAACAGTATCACAGACTTGCAAGAATTCAGCTAAGAACTGATGAGGATCTTCCAATGAAAGTCCATGAAACTTGCAATTCTGCTACATTAGAGAAACTAATTGAAGCTTAAGCTCAAAGTTGTTTGCTCCAATTGCAGGAATTGAGATGCTTCTTCCACAGAAGTCAGAAGAGGGTGCAATAAAGTCACCAAGCATTTTCCTTGCATCTCCACCATTGTTATTGGGTTCGGCCATGTCTCCTTCTTTTTCGAAAATTTCTGTCAGGTTCTCTCCAGAGGGTTGTGCTGTAGCTTCTCTTAGTTTCCTCTTAAGAGTCCTTTCAATAAAAATGTCTTTGTCCCTATTCCTGCTCATATGAAAAAGAAGAGAACAAAGAAAATATGGAATTCTCTATGTCACAGTATAGAGATTCCCTTATGTGAGTAGAAAAAGAGAAGAATAGAAGAATGAGAAGAGAAAGAGATGAGAGGGGGAAGAATTCGAAAATTAAATAAAATAAAATAAAAATATTTTTGTTTTTATTTTAAATATTAGTTATAATTCGAAATTTAAAAGGGAAATAAAATAAAATTTCAAACTAAATGAATTAATTAAATAAAAAGAGATTTTTGAAAAAGTTGTTAGTGATTTCGAAAATTGGAGAGAGAAAAGTAGTTAGGTGGTTTTGAAAAAGATATGATTGAAATAGAAAACTTTTAAAATCAAACAAAAAGTTAAGTAGTTAATTAAAAAAAAATTTGAAAATCAATTTTGAAAGGATAAGAAGTTAGAAAAGATTTTGAAATTTATTTTGAAAAAGATTTGAAAAAGGAATTTAAAAAAGATTTGATTTTGAAATTAAAGTTGATTACTTAACTAACAAAAAACTAAAAGATATGATTTTAGAATTTAAAGTTTGATCCTTTCTTAATAGGCAAGTAACAACTTAAAATTTTTGAATCAAAATATTAATTGTTAGCATTAATTTCGCAAATATGAAATAAAAATAAGAAAAAGATTTTAAAAATCAATTTTTAAAAGTTTTCGAAAATAAAGTAAAAATGAAAAAGATTTGATTTTTGAAAAAGTTTTGAAAAGATAGGATTTTTAAATTGAAAATTTGACTTGACTCATAAGAAACAACTAGATTTTTAAAACTTTTGACCAAATCAAACCAAATTTTCGAAAATTATGAGCAAAATAAGGAAAAGATATTTTTTTATTTTTGATTTTTAATGAGGAGAGAGAAAAACATAAAAATAATGCAAAACATGAAAATTCAAGATCAAAACACATGATGCATGCAAGAACACTTTGAATATCAAGATGAACACCAAGAACACTTTGAATGTCAAGATGAACACCAAGAACTTATTTTTAAAAAATTTAAGAAAAGACACACATGCAAGACACCAAACTTAGAAATTTTCAATGTTTAGACACTAACAAATTAAAAATGCATATGAAAAATCAAGAAAAGACACAAAACATGAAAATGCAAAGATCAAACAAAGAAGATCATCAAGAACAACTTGAAAATCATGAAGAACACCATGCATGAGTTTTCAAAAATTTTAAGAAGAGTTAAAAAGATGCAATTGACACCAAACTCACAATTTGACACTGGACTCAAACAGCAAACATAAAATTTTTGGTTTTTATGATTTTATTAAATTTTTTTGTATTTTTCAAAAATTATTTGAAAAAATAAAAATAAGGATTTCAAAATTTTTAATAAGAATTCCAGGAATCATGCAATGTTAGTCTAAAACTTCAGTCTAAAAAGATTAGACATGGCTAGCCAAGCTTCAGCAGAACCTTACATACAACAGCCAAATTGATGAGAATCAATCAGCTTTTGTGATGTTCAAAAATTTTTTAATAAGAATTCCAGGAATCAAGCAATGTTAGTCTAAAGCTTCAGTCTAAAGAGATTAGACAGGGCAGAACAAGCTTCAGTAGGACATTACATACAATAGCCAAATTGATGGGAATCAACTAGCTCCTGTGATGATAAAAGCATTATCTGAAACTCTAGAATTCATTCTTAAAAATTCTGAAGAACATAGAATAATTTATTTTTTTTTTGAATTTTTTTCGAAAATAAAAACCTTTAAAATAAAATAAAATTACCTAATCTGAGCAACAAGATGAACCGTCAGTTGTCCAAACTCGAACAATCCCCGGCAACGGCGCCAAAAACTTGGTGCACGAAATTGTGATTGCAACTGCGCCAAAAACTTGGTACGCACGTTCATAATCTCAATTCTTCTTCACAACTCCGCACAACTAACTAGCAAGTACACTGGGTCGTCCAAGTAATAAACCTTACATGAGTAAGGGTCGATCCCACGGCGATTGTCGGCTTGAAGCAAGCTATGGTCATCCATGTAAATCTCAGTCAGGCGGATTCAAATGGTTATGGTGAATTGATAATTAAAAGATGAATAAAATATAAAATAAGATAGAGGTACTTATGTAATTCATTGGTGGGATTTCAGATAAGCGTATGAAGATGCTTGTTGCTTCTGAACTTCTGCTTTCCTATTACTTTCATCCAATCATTCATACTCCTTTCCATGGCAAGCTGTATGTTGGGCATCACCGTCGTCAATGGCTTCCTCCCGTCCTGGTGCACGAAATTGTGATCTCTGGTATAGGCTCCAAAGGCTTGGTGCTCTAATCTCAATTCATAACTTGTCACAACTTCGATAACTAACCATCAAGTGCACTGGGTCGTCTAAGTAATAAACCTTACGTGAGTAAGGGTCGATCCCACGGAGATTGTTGGTATGAAGCAAGCTATGGTCACCTTGTAAATCTCAGTCAAGCGGATAATAATTGATTATGGAGTTTTCGAAAATAATACTAATTAAACAGAAAATAGGGATAGAGACACTTATGTAATTCATTGGTGAGAATTTCAGATAAGCGTATAGAGATGCTCTCGTTCCTCTGAACCTCTGCTTTCCTGCTGCCTTCATCCAATCAGTCTTACTCCTTTCCATGGCTGGCTTTATGCAAGGGAATCACCGTTGTCTGTGGCTACATCCCCTCCTCTTGTGAAAATGGTCCAAGATGCCCTGTCACGGCACGGCTAATCATCTGAGGTTCTCGATCATGCTGGAATAGGATTCACCCTCCTTTTGCGTCTGTCTCTACGCCCAGCACTCGCGAGTTTGAAGCTCGTCACAGTCATTCAATCATTGAATCCTACTCGGAATACCACAGACAAGGTTTAGACTTTTCGGATTCTCTTGAATTCCGCCATCAATCTAACTTACACCACGAAGATTCTGATTAAGAGATCTAAGAGATACTCATTCAATCTAAGGTAGAACGGAAGTGGTTGTCAGGCACGCGTTCATAAGGAATGATGATGATTGTCACGTTCATCACATTCAGGTTGAAGTGCAAATGAATATCTTGGAAGCGAAATAAGATGAATTGAATAGAAAAACAGTAGTACTTTGTATTAATCTTTGAGGAACAGCAGAGTTCCACACCTTAATCTATGGAGTGTAGAAACTCTACCGTTGAAAATACATAAGTGAAGAAGGTTCAGGCATGGCCGAGAGGCCAGCCCTCAAATGTGATCTCAGATATCATACAACTGATCAAAGATGTCTAATACAATAGTAAAAGGTCTTATTTATAATAAACTAGCTACTAGGGTTTACAGAAGTAAGTAATTGAGGCATAAATCCACATCCGGGGCCCACTTGGTGTGTGCTTGGGCTGAGCTTGAAGTCTACACGTGGAGAGGTCATTCTTGGAGTTGAACGCCAGCTTTTGTGCCATTTTGGGCGTTGAACTCTACTTTGCAACTTGTTTCTGGCGCTAGACGCCAGAATTGGGCAGAGAGCTGGCGTTGAACGCCAGTTTGCATCGTCTAAATTTGAGCAAAGTATGAACTATTATATATTGCTGAAAAGCCCTGGATGTCTACCTTCCAACGCAATTGGAAGCGCACCATTTTGAGTTCTGTAGCTCCAGAAAATCCATTTTGAGTGCAGGGAGGTCAGAATCCAACAGCATCAGCAGTCCTTCTTCAACCTCTGAATCTAATTTTTGCTCAAGTCCCTCAATTTCAGCCAGAAAATACCTGAAATCACAGAAAAATACACAAACTCATAGTAAAGTCCAGAAATATGAATTTAACATAAAAACTAATGAAAACATCCCTAAAAGTAACTAGATCCTACTAAAAACAGTGCCAAAAAGCGTATAAATTATCTGCTCATCACAACACCAAACTTAAATTGTTGCTTGTCCCCAAGCAACTGAAAATCAAATAGGATAAAAATAAGAGAATATACTATAAATTCCAAACTATCAATGAAACATAGCTCCAATCAGATGAGCGGGACTTGTAGGTTTTTGCCTCTTGAATAGTTTTGGCATCTCACTTTATCCATGGAGGTTCAGAATGATTGGCATCTATTTGCCCTTGCCTTTTGGTTTTAAGGGTCATTGGCTTTTTGCTCTTGCCTCTTGGTTTTAAGAGCTTTGGCTTTTTCTGCTTGTTTTTTCTTTTTCTTTCTATTTTTTTTTCTCGCCTATTCTTTTTTTTTTTTCTGCAAGCTTTGTTCTTTGCTGCTTTTTCTTGCTTCAAGAATCATTTTTATGATTTTTTAGATTATCAAATAACATGTCTCTTTGTCATCATTCTTTCAAGAGCCAACATATTTAACATTCTTAAACAACAACTTCAAAAGACATATGCACTGTTCAAGCATACATTCAGAAAACGAGAAGCATTGTCACCACATCAATATAATTAAACTAAGTTCAAGGATAAATTCAAAACTCATGTACTTCTTGTTCTTTTGAATTAAAACAATTTTTATTTAAGAGAGGTGATGGATTTATAGGACATTCATAACTTTAAGACAAAGTTACTAAATACTAATGATCATGTAATGAAGACACAAACATAGATAAGCACATAACATAAAAAACGAAAAATAGAAGAAATAAGAACAAGGAATGAATCCACCTTAGTGATGGTGGCGTTTCCTTCTTGAGGAACCAATGATGTCCTTGAGCTCTTCTATGTCTCTTCCTTGTCTTTGTTGCTCCTCCCTCATTGCTTTTTGATCTTCTCTTATTTCATGAAGGATGATGGAGTGCTCTTGATGTTCCACCCTTAGTTGTCCCATGATGGAACTTAATTCTCCTAGGGAGGTGTTGATTTGCTCCCAATAGTTTTGTGGAGGAAAATGCGTTTGAGGCATCTCCGGGATCTCATGGTGATGAGCTTCCTGCACCTCTTGAGCTCCATGAATGGACTCTCTTGCTTGCTCCATCTTTTTCTTAGTGATGGGCTTCTCTTCCTCAATGTGAATGTCTCCTTTTGGGGATCTTGTGGGGTCCACAGATCCTGAGGTGTTCAAGGATTTACAACCTTGCACCAAATTAGGCATGCAAAATGCCCTTGCACACAACTCTGGGCGTTCAGCGCCAGATTGGTGCTTGTTTTGGGCGTTGAACGCCCATTTGTTGCCCCTCTCTGGCGTTGAACGCCAGAACCATGCTTGTTCTGGGCGTTCAGCGCCAGCTCTTCTCCAGGGTGCGTTTCTGGCGTTCAAACGCCCAGATGCTGCCCATTTCTGGCGTTCAGCGCCAGAACCATGCTCTGTTCTGGCGTTGAACGCCCAAAACATGCTTCTTACTGGCGTTTAAACGCCAGTAAGGTCTTCCTCCAGGGTGTGATTTTTCTTCTGCTATTTTTGATTCCATTTTCAATTTTTATATTTATTTTGTGACTCCACATGATCATGAACCTAATAAAACATGAAAAACAATGAAAATTAGATAAATAAACATTGAGTTGCCTCCCAACAAGCGCTTTTTTAATGTCAATAGCTTGACAGTGGGCTCTCATGGAGCCTCACAGATGTGCAGAGCTTTGTTGAAACCTCCCAACACCAAACTTAGAATTTGGATATGGGGGTTTGACACCAAACTTAGAGTTTGGTTGTGGCCTCCCAACACCAAACTTAAAGTTTGACTGTGGGGGCTTTGGTTGACTCTGCCTTGAGAGAAGCTTTTTCTGCTTCCTCTCCATGGATGCAGAGAGAGATCCTTAAGTTGTAAACACAAGGTTGTCCTCATTTATTTGAAAGATCAATTCTCCTCTGTCCACATCAATCACAGCTCTTGCTGTGGCTAGGAAAGGTCTTCCTAGGATGATGGATTCATCCTCTTCCTTTCCAGTATCTAGGACTATGAAATCAGCAGGGATGTAAAGGCCTTCAACCTTTACTAACACGTCCTCTACTTGTCCATAAGCCTGTTTTCTTGAATTGTCTGCCATCTCTAATGAGATTTTAGTAACTTGTACCCCATAGATTCCCAATTTCTCTATTACAAAGAGGGGCATGAGGTTTATCCCTAAACCAAGGTCACACAGAGCCTTAAAGATCATGGTGCCTATGGTACAAGGTATTATGAACTTTCCAGGATCCTATTTCTTCTAAGGCAATGTCAGTTGATCCAGATCACTTAGTTCATTGGTGAACAAGGGAGGTTCATCTTCCCAAGTCTCGATACCAAATAATTTGGCATTCAGCTTCATGATTGCACCAAGGAACTTGGCAGCTTGCTCTTCAGTAACATCCTCATTCTCTTCAGAAGAGGAATACTCATCAGAGCTCATGAATGGCATAAGGAGGTTCAATGGAATCTCTATGGTCTCTAGATGAGTCTCAGATTCCTTAGGTTCCTCAGAGGGAAGCTCCTTATTGATCACTGGACGTCCCAGGAGGTCTTCCTCCTTGGGATTCACGTCCTTCTCCTCTCTTGTGGGTTCGACCATGGTGATTAATTCAATGGCCTTGCACTCTCCTTTTGGATTCTCTTCTGTATTGCTTGGGAGAGTACTAGGAGGGATTTCAGTGATCCTTTTACTCAGCTAGCCCACTTGTACTTCCAAATTTCTAATGGAAGACCTTGTTTCATTCATGAAACTCACAGTGGCCTTAGATAGATCAGAGACTAAATTTGCTAAGCTAGATGGATTCTGCTCAGAATTCTCTGTCTGTTGTTGAGTGAATGATGGAAAAGGCTTGCTATTGCTAAACCTGTTTCTTCCACCATTATTAAAGCCTTGTTGAGGCTTTTGATCCTTCCATGAGAGATTTGGGTGATTTCTCCATGATGGATTGTAGGTGTTTCCATAAGGTTCACCCATGTAATTTATCTCTGCTATTGCAGGGTTCTCAGGATCATAAGCTTCTTCTTCAGAAGATGCCTCTTGAGTACTGTTGGATGCAGCTTGCATTCCATTCAGACTCTGAGAAATCATATTGACTTGCTGAGTCAATATTTTATTCTGAGCCAATATAGCATTCAGAGTATCAATTTCAAGAACTCCCTTCTTTATAGGCGTCCCATTACTCACAGGATTCCTCTCAGAAGTGTACATAAACTGGTTATTAGCAACCATGTCAATGAGTTCTTGAGCTTCTGCAGGCGTTTTCTTTAGGTGAATGGATCCACCTGCAGAAGTATCCAATGACATCTTTGATAACTCAGATAAACCATCATAGAATATGTCCAGGATGGTCCATTCTGAAAGCATGTCAGAAAAATTTTCAATAAGGTTGTCTCTGGATTGTTGTAATTTAGCTTCTCTTAGTTTTCTCTTCAGAGTCCTTTCAGGTTCTGGATCAGCTTCAACAAGAATGCCTTTTTCTTTGTCCCTGCTCATAAGAAGGAGAAGAGAAAAAGAAAAGAAGAGGAATCCTCTATGTCACAGTAAAGAGGTTCCTTATTGTTAGTAGAAGAAGAAAAGAAGAGAAAAAATTCGAACACAGATAGAAGAGGGGTTCGAATTTGGTGAGTGATGTGAGGAAGAGATGTTAGTAGATGAATAAATAAAATAGAAGGAGATGAGAGAGAAGGAGAATTTTCGAAAATTATTTTTGAAAAAGAGTTAGTGATTTTCGAAAATAGTTTTTGAAAAAGGTTAGTAATTTTCGAAAATTAAAATAAAAAATTAAAGTAATTAATTAATTAAAAAGAATTTTTGAAAAAGAGGGAGATATTTTTGAAAATTAGAGAGAGAGAGTTAGTTAGGTGGTTTTGAAAAAGATAAGAAACAAACAAAAAGTTAGTTAGTTAGTTGAAACAAATTTTGAAAATCAATTTTGAAAAGATAAGAAGATAAGAAGTTAGAAAAGATATTTTGAAATCAAAATTTTTTTTGAAAAAGGTAAGATAAGAAGATATTTTTGAAAAGATATGATTGAAATTGGTTTTGAAAAAGATTTGATTTTTTAAAATCACAATTAATGACTTGATTCACAAGAAATCACAAGATATGATTCTAGAACTTAAAGTTTGAATCTTTCTTAACAAGTAAGTAACAAACTTGAAATTTTTGAATCAAAACATTAATTGATGATGTTATTTTCGAAAATTATGTGATAAAGATAAGAAAAAGATTTTTGAAAAATATTTTTAGAATTTTCAAAAATAACTAAGAAAAATGAAAAAGATTTGATTTTTTGAAAAGATTTTTGAAAAAGATAAGATTTTCAAATTGAAAATTTGATTTGACTCTTAAAAACAACTAGATTTTAAAAATTTTTGAAAAAGTCAAATCTAATTTTCGAAATTTTAAGAGAGAAAAAGGGAAAGATATATTTTTTTTTATTTTTTAAATTTTTATGATGAGAGAGAAAAACAAGAAAAATGATGCAATGCATGAAAGTTATGGATCAAAACAATGAATCACTGCAAGAATGCTATGAATGTCAAGATGAACACCAAGAACACTATGAAGATCATGATGAACATCAAGAACACATTTTTGAAAAATTTTTAATGCAAAGAAAACATGCAAGACACCAAACTTAGAATTCTTTAATGCTTAGACACTAAGAATCCAAGAATGCATATGAAAAATAAGAAAAGACACAAAACATGCAAATGCAAAGATCAAACAAGAAGACTTACCAAGAACAACTTGAAGATCATGAAGAACACTATGAATGCATGATTTTTTTCGAAAAATGCAAGATGCACATGCAATTGACACCAAACTTATAACATGACTCAAGACTCAAACAAGAAACATGAAATATTTTTTATTTTTATGATTTTATGATTTTTTTTTTGTACTTTTAATTTTTTCGAAAATCCTTTTGAAAAAGAAAAATAAGGATTCCAAAATTTTTAATATGAATTCCAGGAATCTTATGCTCTTTAGTCTAAAGCTCCAATCAAAGGGTCAGGCATGGCTTAACAGCCAGCCAAGCTCTAGCATGTAAATTACATCCAATGAGGTGATTAGTTGAAGACCAATCCCAAAGCAGTTTGGGTATGGCTTTACAGCCAGATAGGATTCAACATGTTTCATGAAACACTAGAATTCATTCTTAAAAATTTTGAAGAAAAATATATTTTTGAAAATATTTTTATTTTTTTCGAAAACAAGAGAAAAATTTTTGAAAGAAATTTTTGAAAATTTTTTTAAAATAATACAAAAAGAAAATTACCTAATCTGAGCAACAAGATGAACCGTCAGTTGTCCAAACTCGAACAATCCCTGGGAACGGCGCCAAAAACTTGGTGCACGAAATTGTGATCTCTGGTATAGGCTCCAAAGGCTTGGTGCTCTAATCTCAATTCATAACTTGTCACAACTTTGATACAACTAACCAGCAAGTGCACTGGGTCGTCCAAGTAATAAACCTTACGTGAGTAAGGGTCGATCCCACAGAGATTGTTGGTATGAAGCAAGCTATGGTCACCTTGTAAATCTCAGTCAAGCGGATAATAATTGATTATGGAGTTTTCGAAAATAATAGTAATTAAACAAAAAATAGGGATAGAGACACTTATGTAATTCATTGGTGAGAATTTCAGATAAGCGTATAGAGATGCTCTCGTTCCTCTGAACCTCTGCTTTCCTGCTGCCTTCATCCAATCAGTCTTACTCCTTTCCATGGCTGGCTTTATGCAAGGGCATCACTGTTGTCAGTGGCTACATCCCCTCCTCTTGTGAAAATGGTCCAAGATGCCCTGTCACGGCACGGCTAATCATCTGAGGTTCCCGATCATGCTGGAATAGGATTCACCCTCCTTTTGCGTCTGTCACTACGCCCAGCACTCGCGAGTTTGAAGCTCGTCACAGTCATTCAATCATTGAATCCTACTCGGAATACCACAGACAAGGTTTAGACTTTCCGGATTCTCTTGAAAGCCGCCATCAGTCTAGCTTACACCACGAAGATTCTGATTAAGAGATCTAAGAGATACTCATTCAATCTAAGGTAGAACGGAAGTGGTTGTCAGGAACGCGTTCATAAGGAATGATGATGATTGTCACGTTCATCACATTCAGGTTGAAGTGCAAATGAATATCTTGGAAGCGAAATAAGATGAATTGAATAGAAAAACAGTAGTACTTTGCATTAATCTTTGAGGAACAACAGAGCTCCACACCTTAATCTATGGAGTGTAGAAACTCTACCGTTGAAAATACATAAGTGAAGAAGGTTCAGGCATGGCCGAGAGGCCAGCCCTCAAATGTGATTTCAGATAGCATACAACTGATCAAAGATGTCTAATACAATAGTAAAAGGTCCTATTTATAATAAACTAGCTACTAGGGTTTACAGAAGTAAGTAATTGATGCATAAATCTACTTCTGGGGCCCACTTGGTGTGTGCTTGGGCTGAGCTTGAAGTCTACACGTGGAGAGGTCATTCTTGGAGTTGAACGCCAGCTTTTGTGCCATTTTGGGCGTTGAACTCTACTTTGCAACTTGTTTCTGGCGCTGGACGCCAGAATTGGGCAGAGAGCTGGCGTTGAATGCCAGTTTGCGTCGTATAAACTTTGGAAAAGTATGGACTATTATATATTGCTGGAAAGCCCTGGATGTCTACCTTCCAACGCAATTAAAAGCGCACCATTTTGAGTTCTGTAGCTCCAGAAAATCCATTTTGAGTGTAGGGAGGTCAGAATCCAACAACATCAGCAGTCCTTCTTCAACCTCTGAATCTGATTTTTGCTCAAGTCCCTCAATTTCAGCCAAAAAATACCTGAAATCACAGAAAAACACACAAACTCATAGTAAAGTCCAGAAATGTGAATTTAACATAAAAACTAATGAAAACATCCCTAAAAGTAACTAGATCCTACTAAAAACATACTAAAAACAATGCCAAAAAGCGTATAAATTATCCGCTCATCACGTCCTCTCAGTGAAAATGGTCCAAATGCGCTGTCACCGCATGGCTAATCATCTGTCAGTTCTCACTCATGTTGAAATAGGATCCATTGATCCTTTTGCATCTGTCACTACGCCTAACACTCGTGAGTTTGAAGCTCGTCACAGTCATCCCATCCCGGATCCCACTCAGAATACCACAGATAAGGTTTAGACTTTTCGGATCTCAAGAATGACCGCCAATAATTCTAGCTTATATCACGAAGACTCTGATCTGAACCAGGAGCCCAAGAGATAAACGCTCAAGCTATTGCAGATAGAACGAAATTGATTGTCAGGCATGCGTTCATAGGCGAGAATGATGATGAGTGTCACGGGTCATCACATTCATCAGGTTGAAGTACGAGTGAATATCTTGGAATAAGAATAAGCTTGAATTGAATAGAAAAATAATAGTACTTTGCATTAATTCATGAGGAACAACAGAGCTCCACACCTTAATCTATGGGTGTAGAAACTCCACTGTTGAAAATACATAAGTGAAAGTAGTCAAGGGATGGCCGAATGGCCAGCCCCCTAAACGTGATATCTGAATATAAAATTATTCAAAAGATGTGAAATAAATCACTAAAAGTAGTTTTTATACTAAACTAGTAACTAGTGTTTATAGAAATGAGTAAATGATGCAGAAATCCACTTCCGGGCCCACTTGGTGTGTGCTTGGGCTGAGCATTGAGCTTTCATGTGTAGAGACTCTTTTTGGAGTTAAACTCCAGATTGTAGCTTGTTTCTGGCGTTTAACTCTAATTTGCAACCTGTTTCTGGCGTTTAACTCCAGAATAGGGTAGGAAGTTGCCGTTTGAACGCCAGTTTGCGTCATCAAAACTCGGGCAAAGTATGGACTATTATATATTTCTGGAAAGCCCTAGATGTCTACTTTCCAACGCAATTGAGAGCGCACCAATTGGGTTTCTGTAGCTCCAGAAAATCCACTTCGAGTGCAGGGAGGTCAGAATCCAATAGCATCTGCAGTCCTTTTTTAGCCTCTGAATCAGATTTTTGCTCAGGTCCCTCAATTTCAGCCAGAAAATACCTGAAATCACAGAAAAACACACAAACTGATAGTAAAGTCCAGAAATATAAATTTTGCATAAAAACTAATAAAAACATAGTAAAAACTAACTAAATTATACTAAAAACTACTTAAAAACAATGCCAAAAAGCGTATAAATTATCCGCTCATCAAGTTTCAACCTTGAGTTATAGAGGAGGACTAAATTTGCAGCTCTAAACTCTCTCCTCTTGATGTTCTTGTCATGAACCACCTTCACCCTCTCTTTGTAGAGCCTTGAGTTCTCATACCCTTCCAGTCAAAGGCACTCCAATTCTTGTAGTTGTAGCTTTCTTTCAATCCCAGCTCCCCCCAATCCTGAGTTGCATTCCTTCACCGCCCAATAAGCTTTGTGCTCCACCTCCACTGGAAGGTGACAAGCCTTCCCATAGACTAGGCGGAAGGGACTCCTTCTGATGGGTGTCTTGTAAGCTGTCCGATAAACCCAAAGCGCATCTGCAAGTCTAATACTCCAGTCTTTTCTATGAGGTTTGACAACATTCTCCGGTATGCGCTTGATCTCTTTGTTAGACACCTCGGCTTGCCCATTGGTTTGGGGATGGTAAGCCGTCGCCACCTTGTGAATAATGCCATGTTTCTTTAGCATATCTGTCATTCTCCTGTTACAGAAATGAGTGCCTTGATCACTTACGATTGCTCGTGGTGATCCAAAGCGACAAATAATATTATTTCGAACAAAAGAGACAACAACGTTAGCATCATCAGTACAGGTAGGAATTACTTTCACCCATTTAGAAACATAATCAACAGCTAAAAAGATGTATAAAAAACCACTAGAGTTTGGAAATGGACCCATGAAGTCAATAACCCAAACATAAAAAATTTAACAAAACAACATAAGTTGTTGGGATATCTCATCCCTCTTGTATATATTCAGAAACCTTTGACATGGGGGGCAAGATTCACAGAAAGCAGTTGCATCCTTAAAAAGTATGGGCCACCAGAATCCACAGTCTAAAATTTTTCTAGCAGTTCTTTGAGGTCCGAAGTGTCCACCACTCTCAGAAGAGTGGCATGCCTCTAAAATTGACTGGAATTCTGATTGTGGCACACACCTTCTAATTATTTGGTCAGCACCACATCTCCATAAATATGGGTCATCCCATACATATGTAATATTTGGACTCGCTTTTAAGCTTGTCCTTTTGATGCTTAGTAAAATTAGGAGAAAAGGTACGACTAACCAAATAATTAGCTATAGGTGCATACCAAGGAACCACCTCAGATATTGCTTGCAAGCTATCAAGTGGAAAAGCATCATTGATAGGAGTGGAGTCAGTTTTAATGTGCTCTAGGCGACTCAAGTGGTCCGCCACTAAATTTTGGGAACCACTCCTATCTTTGATCTCTAAATCAAACTCTTGCAACAACAATATCCAACGGATCAACCTTGGTTTAGACTCTTTTTTAGCTAACAAATATTTTAGAGCTACATGGTCTGAATATACTACCACCTTAGTACCAAGTAAATAAGCTCAGAATTTATCCAAAGCAAAAATAATAGCCAAAAGCTCTTTTTCAGTGGTAGAATAATTAGACTGAGCAGCGTCTAAAGTCTTAGAAGCATAAGCAATTATATAAGGGTCCTTACCTTCGCGCTGAGCCAGCACCGCTCCTACTGCATAGTTGGATGCGTCACACATTATCTCAAACGGCCGACTCCAGTCAGGCCCTCTCACAATGGAAGCTTGGGTCAAGACGATCTTCAGCTTATCAAACGCTTCCATCCAGTCTTCACTTAACTCGAACTCAATGTCCTTCTGCAGCAGTTGGGACAAAGGTAGTGCAACCTTACTGAAATCCTTAATAAATCGCCGGTAGAAACCTGCATGACCAAGAAACGAACGGACTTCCCTCATGGAGGAAGGGTAAGGTAAACCAGAAATAACATCTACCTTTGCAGGATCAACAGATATACCAGTATTAGAAACAACATGTCCTAGAATAATACGTTGCTTTATCATAAAATGACATTTTTCAAAATTCAGTACAAGGTTTGAACTAACACACCTTTCTAATACTCTAGCTAAATTATCTAAGCAAAGGTCAAAAGAATCACCATAAACACTAAAGTCATCCATGAAAACTTCCATACAATTCTTAAGAAGATTTGAGAAGATACTCATCATGCACCTTTGAAACGTAGCCGGTGCATTACATAAGCCAAAAGGCATTCTCTATATGCATACGTTCCAAAGGGGCATGTAAAAGTAATTTTCTCCTGATCTTCTGGAGCTATATGAATTTGAGAATAGCCAGTGTAACCATCTAGAAAATAGTAGTGTGATTTACCTGACAGGCGATCAAGAATTTGATCGATGAAAGGCAGTGGGTAGTGATCCTTGGAAGTAGTCTGGTTTAGATGCCTATAGTCAATACACACCCTCCAAGAGTTCTGCACTCTTGTAGCCATGAGTTCCCCATGCTCATTCTTCACTGTTGTAATGCCAGACTTCTTCGGAACCACCTGTACTGGGCTAACCCATTCACTATCCGAGATTGGATAGATGATGTCGGCTTCAAGCAGTCTGGTCATTTCCTTCTTGACAACTTCTAAAATGGTGGGGTTCAACTGCCTTTGAGGTTGATGGATAGGCCTTGCTCCCTCTTCTAAAAATATGCGGTGCTCACAGACTTGAGGGCTGATACCTACTATGTCTGCCAAACTCCACCCAATAGGTTTCTTGTGTCTTCTAAGCACACTAAGCAACTGCTCCTCTTGTTGGGAAGTGAATTCCCTTGCAATAATAACTGGGAGCTTCTGAATATCCTCAAGATAAGCATATTTGAGGTAGGGTGGAAGGGGCTTCAAATCCATTTTTAGCTCATGGCTTGGCACTTGATCATCTGGAACCATTTGTGGTAGCAAGGTGTCTTCAGTATCCTCAGAGGGCTTCCCCACACTTGCACCTTGCTCCATATTCTTCTCTTCTACATCCTCTTGGAGAACTTCAGCCACAGTCTCATCAATAATATCATACTGGAAGATGGAATGATCTTCAGGTGGGTGCTTCATAGCTTCATCCAGGTTGAAGCTCACTACTCTGCCATCTACTTCAAAAGAGTAAGTACCTGAGAAGCCATCCAGTTTAAACCACGAAGTCTTCAAAAATGGCCTTCCAAGCAAGATGGACGAAGGTCTTCCTGAGTCATTAGGAGGCATCTCTAAAATGTAAAAGTCTATAGGGAATGTGATAAACCCATATTTTATGATATATTTTGTGCTTAGTTTGAGTGATTTATTCAATCCTTCATCCACTTATTTATATTAACTGCATGGTTTTACTTTCCCTTCCTTATTATGTGATGTATGTGGAAAACATGTTTCCTATGCTTTAAAATTAATTATTTTAATTACCTTTATTTCCATTCGATGCCGTGATTAGTGTGTTGAGTAGTTTCAGATCTTCTAAGGCAGGAATGACTTAAAGGATGGAAAGGAAACATACAAAAATGGAAGGAAAGCATAAAATGGAGTTTTTGAAGAAACTGGCAGCCACGCGATCGCATGGACGACGCGGCCGCATGCCAAGCGCGAAGAAGCAGCGACGCGGTCACATGATTGACGCGACCGCGCGCCTTAAGCAGAATACATATGACGCGGTCGCATGACTGACGCGACCACGTGACAAGGAAAACTCCGAATGACACGACCGCGTGACCCACGCGGACACGTGATAGAGGCCACACACTAGAAATTGTAAAAACCGCTCCCAGCGAATTCTGAAGCCCTTTTTGGCCCAAATCCAAGTCCAGAAGGCATAGACCAGAGGTTATGAAGTGAGGGAATGCATCCATTCAAAGAGACACCACTTCAGTTAGTTTTCATGATTTAGATTTAGTTTAGAGAGAGGTTCTCTCCTCTCTCTTCTCTCTTAGGATTAGGATTTAGGATTTCTCTTAGTTTTAAGAGTGACTCTCGATCCCAGGTTCAATATTCCCTTTTTATTTACTTTTGCAATTTAATTTATGAATTCTTCCATGTTACATATTACTCTTTTGAATTAATGCTATTTGAGGTATTTCAGTTTAATATTGCTTTCTCTTATTTACATTATTGTTATTCCCATCTGAAGACATTTTTATTCTGGTAGATTTACTTTTCTCCTTTTGGTCTTGGTTAAGAAATCAGTAACTCAGGAGTTATCAAACTCAAACATGATTGATAATTGTTATCTTTGTTAATTAAATTACCACCCAATACAAGCTTCAAGTGGGTACAATCCTTAACCTTTAACTGTATTTTTCCACTTGAATATGGTTTGCTTGAAATAGATGGCCAGCTTAGAGCTCTCTGCGGCTTTAAGAGTAAGCGGGAAATGGCTCGTACTCAGAGCTGGTGCACAAGGTTCAATAAGGTTCCACGCTTCAACTCGAAGTGCACGGATTGGCATCATGATCAATCGGATGGATCTCGGAAAACATTTGGTTATCCTGGTGAGAATCTAATTTCTAAACCGCCCAGATGGAAAGGTATAGATCAAGACGAAGGCGGATTTAAAAGCAAAGTTTGGGATCCTGGAATCTATGCTGAGATTCGTCACCCCGGGAGCCTGAGAATCTGTTTGAAGCTGCTCAGAAGCTTCACATGCCTAGTTTGGGACCCCGGAGGCTATTGGCATTCCAAGAATTGGTGGAGATTTTTGGATGAATTTAAACATAAGCCACCATAACAAGAAGCTCATCCAATGTCCAACTTAAGGACTTTAACTAAAAGTGCTAGGTGGGAGACAACCCACCATGGTATGATTGTCCCTTTTTTAATTTTTTTTAGTTTTATTTGTTTTCAAGTTTTATTTTATTTTATTATATTGAACCTGGAGTTTTGCATCGCATTCATGTTAATCATTGCATTCTGCATACTGCATAAAAAAAAGGGTGCGCGACGCGACCGCATCATTCATGCGATCGCGTCAAGTTGCGAAAACACTTCCCACGCGACCGCGTCATTCACGCGGCCGCGTGACCTGGAGATCGGCGTAAAGATCCAACGTCCAGAAAGTTAGGCTGGAATCGTGCGGCCATTGTGCGTTTCACATAATTGACCTACGCAATCGCGTCACTCACGCGATCGCGTCACTTGCACAATCCCAATCCCACGCGACCGCGTGAGCGATGTGACCGCGTCGCATGGATTGCACAAACACCCAAAGAAGACAGAGAGTTGCGCTGAAATGCCACCGCCGTCATCCCCAGCCACCTTTCTGCCCACTCTCCTCAATTCGCCTACCAGGTTCCGACAAACGCCACCCTTCTATCCTTCGTCGTTAATTCATAATTTTTTTTTCTATTTCTATTCATATTTAGGCTAGTTAGATATGCATGTTGTAGTGGATTTTAGGTTGTTAGGTAGCCTAGGATGTGGTTAGTGGATTTAGGTCTGTTTAATTGTACTGTTCCTGTTTCTTGTTTTATTCTGCTGTTGCTGTGATGATTGTAATATTCATATGCTGTACTTTCTTGTTTCTTGCTGCTCTGTACACTGCATTTTCATGTTTATATTCCTTATATGTAATTGCAGCTTTATTTTTTATTCATATGAACTATTCTGTTGCTGTTTATTTTCCGGGACAATCCAATTTTAGCTGGAATGCTGCCCAAATTTCTGTAAAATGTTTCCATTCATGTCTTGATTTTGGCATTTTCAACTGTGCTTTCCTTAGATTTAACCAAAACAATTCATGAATGCCAGGGCAAGCTTTCTTATTCTTTTTGATTTTCTGGTTCATAATTTGAATTTTTGATGTTTGATTCCAATTTTTGCTATTTCTATATCTATTTGAATCATTATCAACCTGTTTTCCTTATTTGGATATGAGTTACTTATAGCTTCTAACTGTGAATACTTGTTACTTGGAATATTTTCATTATGCCACTTACTTTAACCCACTTTTTACTAACTCACTAATGTTAACTTCCTAAACTCTTTTTCAACTCTAAACAACCTAACCTTTCAAAACTTCTCTTCTCATTTTCCTTATCCTTTAGCTTCTTTGCCACTTTGTGTTTCTTTTGATTATTTGCCTATTTGTTTTCCTGTTTTCACTATATCCTAGTTTCTGTTTTTCAGGATGTCTGCCAGCCAGAGAAAAGGAAAAGGAAAGGCTACTACTGGCAAACGGAAAAGAGGAGAATCCTCCATGTCCATCATAGATATGATGCACGATGAATCCTTGTGGGAGAAAAATTTTACCCCGTAAGAGAAGGCCGACCAGCTAATCCCTGCTACTGATCCAGTGAAATTTGCAAACCGATACTATAAGCTGAAGTATCCGGTGTTTGCAAACTCCAGGAACCTATACCTGGAGAGAACTTTGAAGATCCCAGAAGAACTCCAGCAATACACCTCTGATCAGATCAAACAAAGAGGCTGGTTCTTCTTGGAGAGAAACCTAACTGAGGTCAATGCATCTTGGGTTAGGGAATTCTACTGCAATTACTTCAAAACCTCCCTAGATGCAGTGAACCTTAGAGGAAAGCATATTCTGCTCACTGAAGAGGCCATTGAAGATGTTCTGAAGCTTCTGCCTAAAACTGATCAACTGGATGGTTATTAGAAAGCTGAGAAAGATATGCGCTTCATGCGATTTGATTGGGATGTAGTCAAGGCCCGGATAGCCCTTGACCCGACTGTTCCTTGGATTATGGGTCAGAACACCACCATGCCAAAGGGAATCAAGCGGATTAACCTGAATGATGAGGCTCGGCTATGGCACCAGATACGTAGTAACTTCATTATGCTGAGTACTCACGAGACTGAGATACCAGCCGCTATGATCACCCTCCTATGGTGTGTGATGGAGGGTAAGGACCTGTACCTGCCACGCTTTATCTGGTACCACATGGCCAGGGTCCACATCTGAGGCACTCCTCCCTTTCCTTATCTGGTTACACAGCTAGGCCGTCGAGTTGACGTGCCTTGGGAGGATGCTGATGAGAAGCCACTGATGCACGAAATTGTGATGTCCAGGCTCGAACAATCCCTGGCAACGTGAGCGAAGCTTTTATCTTCCCTTTCCCTCTTCTAGAGGATTCTCCGGTCTTAGGTGCCATCAATGGTAATGGAAAAACAAAAAAAGCTGTGCTTTTACCACACCAAACTTAGAATATTGCTCGCCCTCGAGCAATAAACAAAAGAATAGATGAAGAAGAAGAAGAAATGGAGGAGAGGGAGAGGGTGATGTGGTTCGGCCAAGAAGAGTGTAGAGGGGTGTGTTGTGTGAATTTGATGAAGAATGGAGGTCTTTATATAGGGAAGGGAGGGGGGTTAAGGTTCGGCCATATGGGTGGGTTTGGGTGGGAAATTGGTTTTGAATTTTGAAGGTAGGTGGAGTTTATGAGGTAGGTTTATGGGGAAGAGTGGATGGATGTGAGTGGTGAAGAGGTGATGGGGAAGAGAGATTGAGGTGATTGGTGAAGGGTTTTTGGGGAAGAGTGTTTATAGGGTTGTGTGAAAGAGAGTGGTGAGAAGAAGTAAGTGGAGGTAGGTGGGGATCCTGTGGGGTCCACAGATCCTGAGTGGATCCTGTGGGGTCCACAGATCCTGAGGTTTTCAAGGATTTACATCCCTGCACCCATTAGGCATGTGAAAATGCCTTTGTACCCAACTCTAGGCGTTCAGCGCCAGGTTGGTGGCCATTTTGGGCGTTCAACGCCCATTTGTGTGCCATTTCTGGCGTTGAACGCCAGAACCATGCCTGTTCTGGCGTTCAGCGCCCAGAAGCTGCCCATTTTGGGCGTTCAGCGCCAGAACCATGCTCTGTTCTGGCGTTGAACGCCAGAACCATGCCTGTTCTGGCGTTCAGCGCCCAGAAGCTGCCCATTTTGGGCGTTCAGCGCCAGAACCATGCTCTGTTCTGGCGTTGAACGCCAGAACCATGCCTGTTCTGGCGTTCAGCGCCCAGAAGCTGCCCATTTTGGGCGTTCAGCGCCAGAACCATGCTCTGTTCTGGCGTTGAACGCCAGAACCATGCCTGTTCTGGCGTTCAGCGCCCAGAAGCTGCCCATTTTGGGCGTTCAGCGCCAGAACCATGCTCTGTTCTGGCGTTGAACGCCAGAACCATGCCTGTTCTGGCGTTCAGCGCCCAGAAGCTGCCCATTTTGGGCGTTCAGCGCCAGAACCATGCTCTGTTCTGGCGTTGAACGCCAGAACCATGCCTGTTCTGGCGTTCAGCGCCCAGAAGCTGCCCATTTTGGGCGTTCAGCGCCAGAACCATGCTCTGTTCTGGCGTTGAACGCCAGAACCATGCCTGTTCTGGCGTTCAGCGCCCAGAAGCTGCCCATTTTGGGCGTTCAGCGCCAGAACCATGCTCTGTTCTGGCGTTGAACGCCAGAACCATGCCTGTTCTGGCGTTCAGCGCCCAGAAGCTGCCCATTTTGGGCGTTCAGCGCCAGAACCATGCTCTGTTCTGGCGTTGAACGCCAGAACCATGCCTGTTCTGGCGTTCAGCGCCCAGAAGCTGCCCATTTTGGGCGTTCAGCGCCAGAACCATGCTCTGTTCTGGCGTTGAACGCCAGAACCATGCCTGTTCTGGCGTTCAGCGCCCAGAAGCTGCCCATTTTGGGCGTTCAGCGCCAGAACCATGCTCTGTTCTGGCGTTGAACGCCAGAACCATGCCTGTTCTGGCGTTCAGCGCCCAGAAGCTGCCCATTTTGGGCGTTCAGCGCCAGAACCATGCTCTGTTCTGGCGTTGAACGCCAGAACCATGCCTGTTCTGGCGTTCAGCGCCCAGAAGCTGCCCATTTTGGGCGTTCAGCGCCAGAACCATGCTCTGTTCTGGCGTTGAACGCCAGAACCATGCCTGTTCTGGCGTTCAGCGCCCAGAAGCTGCCCATTTTGGGCGTTCAGCGCCAGAACCATGCTCTGTTCTGGCGTTGAACGCCAGAACCATGCCTGTTCTGGCGTTCAGCGCCCAGAAGCTGCCCATTTTGGGCGTTCAGCGCCAGAACCATGCTCTGTTCTGGCGTTGAACGCCAGAACCATGCCTGTTCTGGCGTTCAGCGCCCAGAAGCTGCCCATTTTGGGCGTTCAGCGCCAGAACCATGCTCTGTTCTGGCGTTGAACGCCAGAACCATGCCTGTTCTGGCGTTCAGCGCCCAGAAGCTGCCCATTTTGGGCGTTCAGCGCCAGAACCATGCTCTGTTCTGGCGTTGAACGCCAGAACCATGCCTGTTCTGGCGTTCAGCGCCCAGAAGCTGCCCATTTTGGGCGTTCAGCGCCAGAACCATGCTCTGTTCTGGCGTTGAACGCCAGAACCATGCCTGTTCTGGCGTTCAGCGCCCAGAAGCTGCCCATTTTGGGCGTTCAGCGCCAGAACCATGCTCTGTTCTGGCGTTGAACGCCAGAACCATGCCTGTTCTGGCGTTCAGCGCCCAGAAGCTGCCCATTTTGGGCGTTCAGCGCCAGAACCATGCTCTGTTCTGGCGTTGAACGCCAGAACCATGCCTGTTCTGGCGTTCAGCGCCCAGAAGCTGCCCATTTTGGGCGTTCAGCGCCAGAACCATGCTCTGTTCTGGCGTTGAACGCCAGAACCATGCCTGTTCTGGCGTTCAGCGCCCAGAAGCTGCCCATTTTGGGCGTTCAGCGCCAGAACCATGCTCTGTTCTGGCGTTGAACGCCAGAACCATGCCTGTTCTGGCGTTCAGCGCCCAGAAGCTGCCCATTTTGGGCGTTCAGCGCCAGAACCATGCTCTGTTCTGGCGTTGAACGCCAGAACCATGCCTGTTCTGGCGTTCAGCGCCCAGAAGCTGCCCATTTTGGGCGTTCAGCGCCAGAACCATGCTCTGTTCTGGCGTTGAACGCCAGAACCATGCCTGTTCTGGCGTTCAGCGCCCAGAAGCTGCCCATTTTGGGCGTTCAGCGCCAGAACCATGCTCTGTTCTGGCGTTGAACGCCAGAACCATGCCTGTTCTGGCGTTCAGCGCCCAGAAGCTGCCCATTTTGGGCGTTCAGCGCCAGAACCATGCTCTGTTCTGGCGTTGAACGCCAGAACCATGCCTGTTCTGGCGTTCAGCGCCCAGAAGCTGCCCATTTTGGGCGTTCAGCGCCAGAACCATGCTCTGTTCTGGCGTTGAACGCCAGAACCATGCCTGTTCTGGCGTTCAGCGCCCAGAAGCTGCCCATTTTGGGCGTTCAGCGCCAGAACCATGCTCTGTTCTGGCGTTGAACGCCAGAACCATGCCTGTTCTGGCGTTCAGCGCCCAGAAGCTGCCCATTTTGGGCGTTCAGCGCCAGAACCATGCTCTGTTCTGGCGTTGAACGCCAGTTTACGTCGTCTATCCTTGAGCAAAGTATGGACTATTATATATTGCTGGAAAGCCCTGATTCTAGAACTCAAAGTTTGGATCTTTCTTAACAAGCAAGTAACAAACTTCAAATTTTTGAATCAAAACATTAATTGATTATGTTATTTTCGAAAATTTGGTATAAAAATAAGAAAAAGATTTTTGAAAAATATTTTTGGAATTTTCGAAAATAACTAAGAATTTTGAAAAAGATTTGATTTTTGAAAAAGATTTTGAAAAAGATAAGATTTTCAAATTGAAAATTTGATTTGACTCATGAGAAACAATTTGATTTTTTTGAATTTTTTTTGAAAAACATGAAAATTATGCAATGCATGAAATTTTTAGATCAAAACATGTGATGCATGCAAGAATGCTATGAATGTCAAGATGAACACCAAGAACACTTTGAAGATCATGATGAACATCATAGACATAATTTTGAAAAAGTTTTAATGCAAAGAAAACATGCAAGACACCAAACTTAGAATTCTTTAATGCTTACGCACTAAGAATTCAAGAATGCACATGATAAACATGAAAAGACACAAAACAAAAATTCATCAAGATCAAACAAGAAGACTTACCAAGAACAACTTGAAGATCATGAAGAACACCATGAATGCATGATATTTTCGAAAAAATGCAAGATGCATATGCAAGTGACACCAAACTTATGATATGACTCAAGACTCAAACAAGAAACAGAAAATATTTTTGATTTTTTTATGATTTTCTAATTTTTTTTTTTTTGGTATTTTTCGAAAATTATATGAAAAAGGAAAATAAGGATTCCAACTCTGGTTTTGGATCCTTTTCTGGCGCTGGACGCCAGATTTGGGTAGAAAGCTGGTGTTGAACGCCAGTTTACGTCATCTATTCTTGGCCAAAGTATGGACTATTATATATTGCTGGAAAGCCCTGGATGTCTACTTTCCAACGCAATTGGAAGCGCGCCATTTCGAGTTCTGTAGCTCCAGAAAATCCACTTCGAGTGCAGGGAGGTCAGAATCTAACAGCATTAGCAGTCCTTCTTCAACCTCTGAATCTGATTTCTGCTCAAGTCCCTCAATTTCAGCCAGAAAATACCTGAAATCACAGAAAAACACACAAACTCATAGTAAAGTCCAGAAATGTGAATTTAACATAAAAACTAATGAAAATATCCCTAAAAGTAACTAGATCCTACTAAAAACATACTAAAAACAATGCCAAAAAGCGTATAAATTATCCGCTCATCAGCCACCTACTGCAGAATGCAAGAAGATTATCCCCCACAGCAGGAACTTTCTGGATTTGGGCTACAGACCTCCATTCCTCACTGCTACTGCTGACACAGCCACACCATCTGTCGGCCCCTCTTCTTCCATAGCTACCCCTACCACCACCACCGCACCTCCACCTGCCCCAGAGCCCATCTATCATCTAGTGCACCGCCTGTTTCGATGGCTTGACCAGATGGAGCGTCGCAACAAGCGACGCTATGAGCACCTGAAGCTGATGATACGCTCTGGCGACATCCCCTCCGAGCCTGACATACCATCCGAGGCATCTGAGGAGGAGGCGGATGCTCACGAGGTAGAGACCCATCCACAGAGTGAGGCAGAGCAGGCAGCATCATATCAGGAGGCTCCGCCTTAGATTCAGGCTGTAGACCCGGAGATTCCTATTCAGTCAGCACCTCTTCTACAGCAGGCTGATCCTCCGACCGCCACCACAGAGACCCCAGCTACCTACCCTTCCAGTGATGACACCCCTTCACACCCTGCTTGAGTGAGCATCGGGGACGATGCTACATTTTAAGTGTGGGGAGGTCGCCATCTCTGGCGTTCTTTTTTTTTTGGTGAACCACTACATACTCTTTTTATTTATTTTGCTACTTTTCTGTATTTCTCTTTTTATTTTTATTTTTATTTTCTCAGTACTTATATATATTACTATTTTTATGTATTTATTCTATGTTGCACTTTAGTTCATATTCTAGCCATTTAGTTTAGTAGCAATTCTAACTTATTAGTTATAAAAATTGTGGATTAATTAGTTTACCCTTTTTAGCATAAGATAGCTTAGTTTAAATTGAAAAATACAAAAAGGAAGTAAACTAGGAACTTGAACATAATAGAAACAATCCACACACCTTGTATATATAGCATTACATGTTAGTTAGTTAACAACATTTCATCAAGGAGAAACACTAGAACTTTAAAGCCATTCAATATAAGTTTTACATTGAGAATAATGGGAATTTTTAACTAAACCTGCATGACATACATAACTGATAAATGATTTTTGAGCTAGAGAACACACAGCCTGTGAGTTTTGAGCTTAATTGTATGGTTACATTCAAACCATAATATTTTATTCCTGTGTGTTCCGCCCTTCTTTTTTATTCTGATGTTCTTTACTTTGTTTTAATCTATATGTC
>NC_029786.2:25341234-25358975 GCF_000816755.2 Arachis ipaensis | reverse complement strand
AGAACAAAGTTATAGAAAGTAAGGATAAAAAGAAGAATAGAGTGATTAACCCAATAAACACTGAGTGACTAGAGAGTAAACACAAAATCCAGTAAGGGTTCAATAGCTCATTAACATACATCTCTGTTAAATTATTAATTGTCTTGCAAGTTTATAAAATGTTTTTCTCTCCCATCTCAATTGTAAAGGCACTTTATCAACTATCTAAGGTTTGGCTATATATATATATATATATATGACTCCTTGAGAATGTGAATTAATTCAACTACATGCAAGCTTTATATACAAGTGAATAAAAAAATAGAATTGCATGATGCATGATGCATTTAGGTAGTTGCATTTAGATTAGATTGCATTGCATGGCATTCCACCACTTTAACCTTACCTTACTCTTTATCTTGGACTTAGCATGAGGACATGCTATTGTTTAAGTGTGTGGGGAGGTTGATAAACCCATATTTTATGATATATTTTGTGCTTAGTTTAAGTGATTTATTCAATCCTTCACCCACTTATTCATATTAACTGCATGGTTTTACTTTCCCTTCCTTATTATGTGATGTATGTGGAAAACATGTTTCCTATGCTTTAAAATTAATTATTTTAATTACCTTTATTTCCATTCGATGCCGTGATTAGTATGTTGAGTAGTTTCAGATCTTCTAAGGCAGGAATGACTTAAAGGATGGAAAGAAAACATACAAAAATGGAAGGAAATCATAAAACAGAGTTTTTGAAGAAACTAGCAGCCACGCGATCGCATGGAGGACTCAGCCGCATGCCAAGCGCGAAGAAGCAGCGATGCAGTCGCATGACTGACACGACCGCGCGCCTTAAGCATAATACATATGACGCGGTCGCATGACTGACGCGACCGCGTGACAAGAAAAACTCTGAATGACGCGACCACGTGACCTACGCGGACGCGTGATAGAGGCCACGCACCAGAAATTGCAGAAAACGCTCCCAGCAAATTCTGAAGCCCTTTTTGGCCCAAATCCAAGTCCAGAAGGTATGGACCAGAGGTTATGAAGTGAGGGAATGCATCCATTCAAAGAGACACCACTTCAGTTAGTTTTCATGATTTAGATTTAGTTTAGAGAGAGGTTCTCTCCTCTCTCTTCTCTCTTAGGATTAGGATTTAGGATTTCTCTTAGTTTTAGGAGTGACTCTCGATCCCAGGTTCAATATTCCCTTTTTATTTACTTTTGCAATTTAATTTATGAATTCTTCCATGTTACAGATTACTCTTTTGAATTAATGCTATTTGAGGTATTCTTGAATACTTCGGTTATCAATTTATTTAGGGGTTTGTTACTTGTGACAACCAAAACTTTTGTACGAAGGGATTTCTGTTGGTTTAGAGACTATATCTACAACACGACTGTTTTTACGAAATTCTTTACTAGCAAAAAAATTCTAACGTCAGAATGTCAACCCCTTAATGCTTACCAGGATGTCCTCTGCGATACCAACCACCGAGATTATGCTCTTATCTGCCAAAACAAAATGTGCTGTCGACCTTTTCAAGGGTGGGAGCCTCAAGGTATCATATACAGATAATGGCATAATACTCACACATGCACCTAAATCACACATGCAATAAAAAAATTGTACACACTCTATCGTACAAGTAACCATGCATGGACCGGGATCACCATATTTTTCTGGTATAGCACCCATTAAAGCAAAAATAGAGCTACCTAGGGGAATAGTTTCTAAATCATGTATTTTATCTTTATTCATGCATAAATCTTTTAGAAACTTAGCATACTTAGGTACTTGGCGAATAGCATCAAAAAAGGGAATAGTTACCTCAACCTTTTTGAAGATCTCCACCATCTTGGGGTCTAGCTCTACTTGCTTCTTTGTCCTCATAGCAAGGTATGAAAAAGGAATGCGAATGGCTTCTCTTGTAACATCATCTTCCTTAGATACTCAATTCCTTGGTTGAGCAACTTCTTCTTCAACCACATCTTGTACCTCCTCCTCTTCTTCAAAATCTTCTACCTCAACAATGTCTTCAACTTGAATGTCTTCTTTTGAGCTTGGCTCCTCAGGACTCCTCTCTTGCAATGTGGTTATGGACCTCAAAGTGATGGCATTGATTCCACTTTTGAGGTTGGATAAAGGTTGAGAAGGGAGTGCATAGATCTTGAAGGGTGATTGTTGGGAGTAGAAGGTGGTTCTATGCGGGATATGAGTGCTTGTAGAGTGGAGTTAAGACCGTTTATGTTAGAGTTAATTGTATTCTGAAGGTCTTTTTGTCCTTGCATAATAGAGTGAAGCATCTTATCATTGGAAGAAGAATGAGGGTAAGTGATTTGAGGGGTTGTGGTTGGTTCTTTTGAGGCGCGAGCTTGCCTTTGGGGAGGTGTCCGGTAACTTTGGCCTTGGTTATGCTGTTGGTATGGAGGGTTTTGTTGATATCGGTTCTACTGATAGTTGTTGTTGTTGTTCCACCTCTGATTTCCACCGTTGTCTCTGCCTCCTTAATTGTAGTTGTCCCTCCATCCTTGGTTGGAGTTGTCTTGCCAACCTTGGTTGTAGTTGCCACCTTGGTTATAATTACCGCCTTGTTGATAGTACCCTTGATTTGGACGGTTGTAGTAAGTATTGGTAGCCGCCAAGGTGTTGTTTTCTTGTTGGAGTTGTGGACATTCATCAGTGTAGTGAGAATAGCAGGCGCATATTCCACACACTCTCTGAGGAACCAACTGTTGACATGGTTGTTGTGGGGGAGGCTGAGGTTGTTGTTGATTAAGCTAGAGCTGCTTCAGTATATTAGTCATCTCTCCCAGAGTCTTTGTGAGAGCAGCAGTCTCACTACTAGAGGAAACTTTCCCAATAGCCTTGGGATGGTTGTTCCTGTGCCTTGTATTTCGGGTAGACTCAGCTAGATCGGTGATTAGTTGCCATACTTCTGTCATCGTCTTGTACTTAGTCAAAGAGCCATTACTTGCAGCATCTAAGATAGTCTTGTCTTGAGGCTTCATGCCTTGGTAGAAATAGCTAATCAACACCAACTGGTCTATCTTGTGATGGGGACATGAGTCAAGGAGATTCCTGAAGCGGTCCCAATACTCGTATAGAGTCTCTGATTTGCCTTGGATAATACAGGAAATTTCCTTCCTCAATCTATCTGTAACCTCTGCTGGAAAGTACTTGTCCAGGAACTCCCTTCTGAGCAGATCCCAATTAGTAACAACTACTTCAGGTTGAGTGTAGAACCACTCCCTTGCCCTTTTTAGTTTGTTTTATTTTTTTTTTACATAGGATATCTTTGACGTAGAAATTTCCACTTTTTCTTTGTTTTCTATTATTTATGAGCAGGAACAAGAACAAAGAACATCTTTTAGACTTTGATCCTAAGATTGAAAGGACCTTGAGGTGATGTTTACAACAAGGTAGAGCTTATAAAGCCGGCGAGAATCTCAGGTATAATTTTTAAAAAGAAGCTAAAGAGTCCACTATGGAGCTCAATAACAACAACAATATGATTAATGCCAATGTTGTTGATCCTCCTAATATGCCTGAGCAGCCGAGGAGAACACTTAGCTCATACACTGCTCATACCCCTGATTTCTATAGGAATATCATTGTTGTACCTGATGAGCGGATAATTTAGACGCTTTTTGGCATTGTTTTTAGTATGTTTTTAGTATATTTTAGGTAGTTTTTATTATGTTTTTATTAGTTTTTAAATAAAAATCACTCTTCTGGACTTTACTATGAGTTTGTGTATTTTTCTATGATTTCAGGTATTTTCTGGTTGAAATTGAGGGACCTGAGCAAAAATCTGATTCAGAGGCTGAAAAAGGACTGCAGATGCTGTTGGATCCTAACCTCCCTGCACTCAAAGTGGATTTTCTGGAGCTATATAAGCCAATTGGCGCGCTCTCAATTGCGTTGGAAAGTAGACATCCTGGGCTTTCCAGCAATATATAATAGTCCATACTTTGCCTGAGATTTGATGGCCCAAACAGGCGTTCTAAGTCAGCTCAAGAATTCTGGCGTTTAACTCCAAAACTGGCACAAAAGCTGGCGTTTAACTCCAAGAAAAGTCTCTACACATGGAAGCTTCAATGCTCAGCCCAAGAACACACCAAGTGGGCCCGGAAGAAGACTTTGCATTAATTACTCATTTCTGTAACCCTAGGCCACTAGTTTTCTATAAATAGGACCTTTTGCTATTGTATTTTCATCTTTGATAAGTCTTATGCTATCTTAGACACGTTTGGAGGCTGGCCATTTGGCCATGCCTAGACCTTGTTCTTATGTATTTTCAACGGTGGAGTTTCTACACACCATAGATTAAGGTGTGCAGCTCTGCTGTTCTTCATGAATTAATACAAGTACTATTGTTTTTCTATTCAACTCAAGTTTATTTCTTCTCCAAGATATTCATTCGCACCCAAGAACATGATGAATGTGATGATTATGTGACACTTATCACCATTCTCACCTATGAACGTGTGACTGACAACCACTTCCGTTCTACATGCAAACAAGCTTGAATGTGTATCTCTTGGGTTTCTAATCTAAGATTAGAACCTTCGTGGTATAGGCTAGAATTATTGGCAGCCATTCTTGAGATCTAGAACGTCTAAACCTTGTCTGTGATATTCTGAGTAGGATCTGGGAAGGGATGACTGTGACGAACTTCAAACTCGCGATTGTTGGGCGTGTGATAGACGCAAAAGGATCAATGGATCCTATTCCAACATGATCGAGAACCGACAGATGATTAGCCGTGCGGTGACAACGTGCGTAGAATATTTTCACTGAGAGGACGGGAAGTAGCCATTGACAACGGTGATGCCCAACATAAAACTTGCCATGGAAAGGAGTATGAATGATTGGAAGAAGGCAATAGGAAAGCAGAGGTTCAGGAGGAACAAAGCATCTTCATACGCTTATCTAAAATTCCAACCAAAGAATTACATAAGTATCTCTATCTTTATTTTATGTTTTATTCATCTTTTAATTATCAATTCTCCATCACCATTTGAATTCGCCTGACTGAGATTTACAAGGTGACTATAGCTTGCTTCAAGCCGACAGTCTCCTTGGGATCGACCCTTACTCACATAAGGTTTATTACTTGGACGACCCAGTGCACTTGTTGGTTAGTTGTGCGGAATTGTGACAAAGTGTGATTCACGTTTGAGAGCTCCAAGTCCTTTGGCGCCATTATTGATGATCACAATTTCGTGCACCAGTACCCTTTGTTGCTGCTAACAACTTTGAGTTGAAGCCTCAGTTGATCTCTCTGGTGCAGTAGAATTGCCAGTTTCACGGACTCCCACAGGAAGACCCAAACTTATTTACTTCTAATTTCCTACAGATTTATGACTGTGAAGACTAATGGAGTCCATCCTAATGTCAACCAGCTACTTCTCTTTCCATTTGCTGTACGGGACCGAGCTAAACAGTGGCTTGACACTCAACCCAAAGAGAGCTTGGACACTTGGGATAAGGTGGTCAACAAGTTTTTGACCAAGTTCTTTCCACCTCAGAGGCTGACTAAGCTGAGGTTAGATGTTCAGATTTTTAGACAGAGAGAGGGTGAGTCTCTCTATGATGCTTGGGGAAGGAACAAGTTGATGTTCAAGAAGTGTCCTCCTGATATGTTCTCAGACTAGATTCAGTTGTAGATATTTTATGATGGAGTTTCTGAGACCGCCATAATGTCTCTAGATAATTCTGCAAGTGGGTCACTCCACATGAAAAAGACTACTGATGAAGCTATGGAGTTGATTGAGATGGTTGCTAATAACCAGTATTTGTACTCTTCTGAGAGGACCACAGTGAAGAAGGGAGTCATGGAGTTGGATGCCTTGGATGCTATTTTTGCCCATAATAAGGCTATGTCTCAGCATATTAATGCTATTACTCAACACTTGAGTGGAATGCAAGTTTCAGCCATCAGTGCTCAAGATACTTCCTATAACATGAGTGGTGACTACCCTTAAGGTGATGCTTATTACTATGGCCAGTTTATCCTTGAACAGATTAATTACATGGGTAATTCCTCTAGACCCTCCATCAATGATCTTCTTTCTAAGACATATAATCAAGGGTGGAGGAATCATCCTCACTTTGGATGGAGAGACCAATATCAGAGGCAACCGAACTTCATTAATTCTCAGAACGATTTTAATCAGAATAATTTTAACAACTATTAGTTTCAAACCTTTCAACTACAACAAGCACCTTCTTGACCTCAAAATACTCCTGACTTGGCCTCTATAGTAGCAAAAATCTCCATGAATACTCATAATTTTATGTAGGAGACCAGAGCCTCACTCAAAAACTTGAAAATTCAAGTGGCTCAGTTGAGCAAGCAAGCACCTGAGAGGCCTCTTAATACTCTGCCTAGTGATACAATGTCTAATCCAAGAGAAGAGTGCAAGGCCGTCCAATTGAGAACTGGTAAAATAGCAGGATCTGAGGCCAAGGTTAGTAAGGAGCTGGTCGAAAAAGAAACTTCGGATAGGAAAATTGAAGAGGTAGAGCACGCCCCAGCTAAACACCCTAACAGCCCCTTTTCTGATCACTCTTGATACACATTCAGCATTGCCTAAGACTCTTGAATATAAGGCTAAAATGCTATATCCTCGGAGACTTCAGAAAGCATCCAAGGATAAGCAATTTTCCAAATTTTTTGGAAGTCTTTAGGAAACTTCAGATCAATATCCCTTTTGCAGAGGCCCTTGAGCAAATGCCTCTTTATGTCATGTTTATAAAGGAGTTGTTGAGTAACAAGAGGGATTGGAAAGAAAGTGAGACAGTGGTACTAACTAAGGAATGCAATGCAATTATCTAGCAAAATCTCCCAGAAAAGTTGCAGGATCCAGTTAGCTTTCTGATTCCTTGTACCATAGAAGACATCATTATTCAGAGAGCTTTATGTGACCTTGGAACTAGCATCAACCTCATGCCTCTTTCATTGTTGAAAAAGCTCCAAATTGACGAGAGGACAAAAATACCTCTATTATTCTTGGAAGATCCTTTTTGGATACAGGAAGAACCCTTATTGATGTTCAAAAGGGCAAATTGACTTTGAGGGTCAATGAAGAAAAAATTGTCCTTAATGTGCTTGAGGACTTACAACACCCTAATAACTATAAAGGGTGTATGGGAGTTGACATAATTGAACCTATGATTGAAGAAGTATTTGAAGCCAAAGAGCTTGATGATATTCTGGAATCTTCTTTTGAGGGTGCTTTGCTTGAGATTGATGATTCACCACCTCAGAAGGAGAAGCTTCACACGCCAAGTACTAAGGAAAGGCCTCCAAAGCTTAAGTTAAAGCCCTTGACTTCCTCTTTTAAGTATGCCTTCCTGGGAGAACATCATACTTATCCGGTGATTATCAGCTCCTCTCTGAGACATGAGGAGGAAGATGCGCTACTTCAGGTACTCAAGAGTCATAAAACAGCCCTTAAGTAGACCATTAGTGATTTAAAGGGATTAGTCCGGCCAAGTGCATGCACAAGATCTTGCTTGAGGATGATGCTAAACCAGTTGTGCAACCACAGAGGCGACTAAATTCTACCATGAAAGAAGTGGTCCAGAAAGAGGTGATGAAGCTCTGGGAAGCCAGGATTATTTATCGTATTTCTGACAGCCCATGGGTAAGTTCTGTGCAAGTAGTTCCTAAGAAAAGAGGGATAACAATGATCAAGAATGAGAAGAATGAGCTCATTTCCACAAGAACTATCACAGGGTAGCGCATGTGTATTGACTACAGGAGGCTCAACAATGCTATAAGAAAGGATCACTTTCTCCCTCTTTTCATTGATCAGATGCTTGAGAGGTTAGCCGGCCATGCTTTTTGCTGTTTTCTAGATGGATACTCTTGCTATAATCAAATTGTTGTAGACCCTCAAGATAGGAAAAGACGACATTCACATGTCCTTTCAGAGTATTTGCTTACCAGAGTATACCGTTTGGACTCTGTAATACCCGAGTGACTTTTCAGAGGTGTATGCTCTCTATTTTCTCAGACATGGTTGAAAATTTCATTGAGGTATTTATGGATGATTTTTCTATTTTTGGTAATTCTTTTGATTCATGACTTAAGCATCTTTCCTTGGTCTTGAAACGGTGCCAGGAAACAAACGTTGTTTTAAATTGGAAAAAATATCACTTTATGATTATTGAAGGTATTGATTTTAAACACCAGATTTCAAGCAAGGGGATTGAGATGGATAAAGCAAAGGTGGAGGTAATTGAAAAATTACCACCACCCAATAATGCTAAGACAATCTGGAGTTTCTTTGGACATGCAGGATTTTATAGGAGCTTTATAAAGGATTTTTATAAGATTGCTAAACCTTTGAGCAACCTCTTGGTTGTAGATATTCCTTTTAACTTTGATAATGATTGTTGATGAGCGGATATTTTATACGCTTTTTGGCATCACTTTCATATAGGTTTTAGTGTTAAATTCACATTTTTGGATTCTACTATGAGTTTTTGAGTTTTTGGACAATTTCAGGTATTTTCTGGCTGAAATTGAGGAGCTGGAGAAGAAGTCTGATTTAGAGACAGAGAAAGCACTGCAGATGTTATTCAGATCTGACCTGCCTACATTCGGAAGAGTTTTTCAGGAGCTAAAGAAGTCCAAATGGAGCGCTCTCAATGGCTATGGAAAGCTGACTTCCGAAGCTGTCCAGAAATATATAATAGTCTATTCTTTGATTCGGATTAGAAGGCCCAAAACTGGCGTCCAACGTCAGCTTTCTGCCCCCTTCCAGATGTCCAGCGCCCAAAGAGCAGAGCCTAACCTCCAAAGGCCCAGAGAGGACCCCTGGCTAGCATTCCATAGCTAAGACACCTCAATGCACGTGGATATCATCAAAGCTCAGCCCAAAAACTCCCCAAGTGGGCCTCAGAAGTAGATTTTAGCACTAAATAGACTGTTTTACCCTTACTAGTCATCTGTTTAGTATTTAAGGGATTAACTTTATGTAAGTTAAGAGACTTTTCACACTTTTTTAGAACCTCTTGCTGAGGAAGGTCTGCCATATTTAAGTTTTTCCATTTTTTTTACTTCAGCATGAGTTTCTAAACCTCCTAGGTTGAGGGGAAGAGCCCTGCTGAGTCCTATGAACTAATTAAAGTACTATTTTTTCTTCTTCGATTCGTGTCTGATCTATCTCTAAGATGTATATCCAAATCTTCATCGTGATGAATAGGACGATCTAACAAATTAGCTCTGTTCATCACATTAAGACGAACGTGCCTGATAAACACCCGCGTCTACTTGGGTTCGTGTGAATACTTGGCCGAAAAACACAAGCCAACAGCTATGGATTTACATCTCTCAGACTGTTAATCCACGATTTCGTTGGAGACTTCTTGATACATCAGTTCAGCCGATCTCCGGGGAGATTAAGGTCTCCGTGGTATAGGCTAGATCCAAGAAGCAGCGTTCTCTGATCTAAAAGATTCTACTTTGTCAGTGGAGTTTTGAGTAGGATCGCCAAGAGAATGGATTGCTATGCGCTTCATCCTCCATTGGATTGAATACCAAGGGCCCTGGCGTTCATTCTGTAGCAAAGGAGATCAAGGACCATTGGCGTGGCTTTGATCATTTACAGCCTGCCATAGAAGAAGATCATTCACAAGCAAAGAAGACAGTAGTACCAGAGTTACTTCAGAAAGACAAAACAACTCCGACTCTCAACTCTATTCCTTCTATTAACTTATTCCTATTGATGTTTTTAAAGTATAAATTACTATAATCCAACTCCTTCTGATTTTTCTTGAGTAAGACCTGCAATACAACCATAAGCTTGCTTCAAGCCACAATCCTCGTGGGATCGACCCTGACTCGCTCAGGTATTACTTAGACGACCCAGTGCACTTGCTGGTGTTGCTGCTGTTGTACGAAATAGTGTGGATTTTGCGTACAAGCGCAACCAAGGTTTTGGCGCTGTTGCCAGGGATTGTTGAGTTTAGACAAACTGCCAGATTGTTTTGCTCCCTAGATCAGGTAATTTTCTTTTATTTTTACTTTGTTTTGTTGAGACTTTTATTTTTTTTATTTTTATTTTCTTCCTCTATTTTTTCGAAAATTTCTTAAAATTTTTTCAAAAATATTTTTCTTTTCTTTGTTTAATCCTTGCATTTTTTGAATGTGTCTATATTCTTGGTTTGAGTCTTTGAGTCTTTTAATTTTATTTTTCCTTCTTTAATTTTCGAAAATTTCAAAAAGGTTTTTCAAAAATATTGTTATTTTTGTAGTTCAATTGGCTAGAGCGTTGTGTTCATGTTCTTGGTAATTTTTGTTTCTTTAAGTCTTTCTTTCTAAAAACTTTTCAAAAATAATTTTTCTTAGTTAGATCTTATGTCAAGTCTTTAAGTGTGGTGTTTTCTTTTTATTTTTCTTGCAACTTTCGAAAATTTGGTCTTAGTTTTCTAGAAATTTTAAGTTTAGTATCTTTTTTTGTGTTCTTAAGTTCTTTGAGTCTTTAAATTTTTGTTCTTTGTGTTCTTTTGAGTCTTTAAGGTGTTCTTGAGTCTTGCATGTGTTTAGATCTTAAACTTTTTAAGTTTGGTGTCCCTTGGTGTTTCCCTCCAAATTTTTGAAAATAAAGGGGCTTTAGATCTAAAAATTTTAAGTCTTGTGTCTTTTTTTTGTTTTTCTCTTTCATCATAATTTCAAAGATAAAAAAAAATATATTTTCTTATATTTTTAACATAATTTTCAAAGTTTTTTTCAAAAAAATTCAGATTTTGAATTTCAAAATTTTATCTTATCATATCTTAGTTGTCAAGTTTTCAAAAATCAAATTTTTCAAAAGTAAAAATCATATCTTTTTCAAAAAATCTTATCTTTTTCAAAATGATATCATATTGATGAGCGGATATTTTATACGCTTTTTGGCATCACTTTCATATAGTTTTTAATAGTTTTTATTTAGTTTTTATTAAGTTTTTATAGGTTTTAGTGTTAAAATCACATTTTCGAATTCTACTATGAATTTTTGTGCTTTTGGACAATTTCAGGTAAATTCTGGCTGAAATTAAGGAGCTGGAGCAGAAGTCTGATTCAGAGACAGAGAAAGCACTACAGATGCTGTCCAAATCTGATCTGCCTGCATTCAGAAGAGCTTTTCTAGAGTTACAGAAGTCCAAATGGAGCAATCTCAATGGATATGGAAAGCTGACCTCCAGAGCTTTCCAGCAATATATAATAGTCCATACTTTGCTTCGGATTAGAAGGTCCAAAAATGGAGTCCAACGCCAGCTTCCTGCCCCCTTCCAGGCATCCAGCGCCCAAAGAGCAGAGACCATTGTATAAACGCCCAGAGAGGACCCCTTAGCTGGTGTTCCATGCCGAAAGAGCCTCATAACACGTGGATCACATCAAAGCTCAGCCTAAACCCTCATAAAGTGGGCTCCAGAAGTAGATTTTAGCACTAAATAGACTGTTTTACCCTTACTAGTCATTTGTTTAGTATTTAAGGGATTTGATTTAGGTAATTAAGGATTTTTGGAACCAATTCAGCCCTATTTTCAATTTACATTGTATTTTTGCTTCAGTATGAGTTTCCAAACCTCCTAGGTTGAGGGGAGGAGTGATGAGCGGATATTTTATACGCTTTTTGGGGTTCATTTCATGTAGTTTTTAGGATGTTTTAGTTAATTTTTTAGTATATTTTCATTAGTTTCTAGGAAAAATTCATAATTCTGGACTTTACTATGAGTTTGTATACTTTTCTATAATTTCAGGTATTTTCTGGCTAAATTGAGGGAGCTGAGCAAAAATCTAATTCGGGCTGAAAAAGGATTACTGATGCTGTTGGATTCTGACCTCTCTGCACTCGGAATGGATTTTCTGGAGCTACAGATGTCCAATTGGCGCTCTTCTAATTGCGTTAGAAGGTAGACATCCAGGGCTTTCCAGAAATATATAATAGTCCATACTTTGCTCAAGGATAGACGACGTAAACTGGCGTTCGATAGTAAATCCTATTCCAGTATGATCGAGAACCTCTAGATGATTAGCCGTGCTGTGACAGAGTATTTGGACCATTTTCACTGAGGAGATGGGAAGTAGCCATTGACAACGGTGACACCTTACATAGAGCTTGCCATGGAAGGAACTTTGCACTTTTGCATGCATGAGGGAAGAGGAATACAAGAAAAAAGCTGAAATTCAGAAGACAAAGTATCTCCAAAACCCCAACATATTCTCCATTACTGCATAATAAGTATTTATTTCATTCTCTCTTATTTTTCGTAATTCAATTTGATAAGTGAATTGTTTTCCTGACTAAGAGTTACAAGATAACCATAGATTCCTTCAAGTCAACAATCTCCGTGGGATTCGACCCTTACTCACGTAAGGTATTACTTGGACGACCCAATGCACTTGCTGGTTAGTAGTGCCGAATTACATAGTGTGAAGTAATTTTCGTTCACCAAGGAGCCCTGCTGAGTCCTATGAATTAATAAAAGTACTACTGTTTCTCTTTGATCCGTTTTTGATTAATTCTAAGATCTATATTCGTACTTCATCGTGGTGAATAGGATGATCTAACCAATTAGCTCTGTTCATCACATTAAGACAAACATGCCTGACAAACACCCACGTCTACTTAGGTCAGAATGCATCTTTCACCAGAAAAGGATAACCAACAGCTTGAATATACATCTCTCAGACGGCTAATCCACGACTTCGTTGGGGACTTCTCGAGACATCAGTTTAGTCAATTTTCAGGGAGATTAGGGTCTCTGTGGTAGAGGCTAGAACCCAAAGATACAACATTCTCTGATCCGGAAGATTCGACCTTGTCTGTGGCATTTTGAGTAGGATCATGAAGGAGAATGAACTGTACGCGCGTCACCCTCAAGTTGAGATGGATCCACACTAAACCTGGGGTTCAGATCTGGAGGAGTATTGGTAGCTGCTCAAACTAGTGTCAATCACATACAGCCTGCCATTGAAGAAATCACTCACAAGCAAGGAGAGCAGTAGTACCAGAGTTAATTCAGAAAGGCGAAGCAACTCCAACTCTCAACTCTGTTCCTATCATTTAATCCAATTGGTTTTACCCCTTTCGCACATTACTCGTACAACTCTATGTATGACATATAATCATTCAAAGTTTATCTAACAACCTTCTGATTCCGTCTGGCTAAGACCTGCAAGATAATCATAGCTTGCATCAAGCCACAATCCTCGTGGGTTCGACCCTGACTCGCTCAGGTATTACTTGAACGACTCAGTACACTTGCTGGTACTACTTCTGTAGGAAGTGTGGGGTTTGCGTACGCGCTAACAAGTTTTTGGCGCCGTTGCCAGGGATTGTTAAGTTTGAACAAACTGACAGATTGTCTTACTCCCTAGATCAGGTAATTTATTTTATTTTATTTTATTTGAGTCTCTTATTTTTATTGTCTTCTTCTTCAAATTTTCGAAAAATTCAAAAAGCTTTTTAAAAATATTTTTCTTTTCTTTGTTTAATCTGTGTTCCTAGTTTGAGTTTTGTGTTCTTGTTGAGTTTTTTATTTTTATTTTTTCTTCTCTATTTTTTTTGAAAATTTTAAAAAGGTTTTTTCCAAAAATATTTTTTTATTTTCTTTGTTCAATTGGTTGGAGCCTTGTGCTTATGTTCTTGGCAAAATTTCGTTTTCTTTTAGTCTTTCTTTTTAAAAAATTTTCAAAAATATTTTCCTTTGGTTAAATCTTGTTTCAATTTTAGGGTTTGGTGTCTTGTTATTTTTCTTTTGTTTTTCGAAAATTCATGTTTGGTTTTCTAAAAATTTTAAGTTTGGTGTTCTTTTTATGTTCTTGTGTTCTTTGAGTCTTTAAGTTTTGTTCTTTGTGTTCTTGTGAGTTTTCAAAGTGTTCTTGAGTCTTTTATGTGTTTTGATCTTAAAATTTTTAAGTTTGGTGTCCCCTTGTGTTTCCCTCCAAAATTTTCGAAAATTTGGGGTGCTAGATATAAAAATTTTAAGTCTTGTGTCTTTTACTTGTTTTTCTCTTTCATCATTAAATTCAAAAATAAAAAAATATCTTTTCTAACTTAATTCTAACCATAATTTTCGAAAATCTCCAAAAAAATTCAGATTTCAATTTTAAATTTTTATCTTATCTTATCTTAGTTGTCAAGTTTTCAACAATCAAATCTTTTCAAAAAATAAAAATCATATATTTTTCAAAAAAATCTTATCTTTTCCAAAATCTTATCATATCTTTTTCAAAATTTAAAAATCTTATCTTATCTTTTTCAAATTTCAAATTTCAAATTTTAAATTTTAAAAATCATATCTTTTTCAAAATCAAATTTTAAAATCTTATCTTTTTAAAATCAATTTCAAAATCTTTTTAATTTCATGTCTTATCTTTTTCTAATTTCAAATTCTAATTTCAAATCTTTTCTTATCTTATCTTCTATCCTACTTTAAATTAAAATCTTTTCTTAATTAATATCTTATCTTCTCTCTCTTCTTTTTCAAAACTACCTAACTAACTCCTTTCTTCCTTAATTTTCAAAAATTGTCTCTTATCTTCTCTCTCTTCTTTTTCAAAACTACCTAACTAACTCTCTTCTCTCTTAATTTTTGAAAACTTCTCCTTCTCTCTCCTCTATTTTCGAAAATTAATTAAATAAATAAATAAAATAAAAATAAAAATATTTTAATTCTTATTTACTTTTTCTATTTATACCTCTGCTCTTCTTCTCACATCTATATTATTCGAACTCTACCCTCTCTCTATTCTTCCTTCTCATCTTCTATCTCTTATTTACTTCTATCCACTATTTTCAAAGTATTCTTCTTCTACTTCTTTTATTTCTTTTCTGTCTTTTTCTTTCTTCACATCTCACTTAAAGGAGGAGCTTCTTGCCTATTGGTATAGAAAGTTTTCTTGTTTTTCTTTCTTTTCCTTTCTTCTTATTTATGACCAGGAACATGGATAAAGAACCCCTCTTGACTCCTGATCCTGAATCTGAGAAGACTTTGAGAAGGTGCCTACATTAAGCTAGAGCACAATACTCCGGAAGAGACCTTTCAGAAAGTTTTGAACAAGAACATGGAGACATGGCCGAACTAGGGGTGTTCGTGGTGCAATTTGGTTTGGTTCGGTTATTTAAGGAAAAGCCATCCGATCCGATCGTTTATTAAAACTGTGGTTTGGTTTTGTTCCGAGGGTTACCTGAAACTGTAGGTCGATCTCGGACGAGATCTTCTGTACTGGTCGGAGTTGACGTGTCTGGCTGGCGGATGGCGGCCGGAGCTGGTGCGTCCGATTTGTCGGACTGATAGCGCTACTGATTCTCTGTCACCGAAGGGTGGGGGGTACCTGCAAGGGACTCCGATGCTTAAGTTAGCAAGGGTATTAAGCAGGTTTTTAGCAGAATCAGAGTATGAGTTATACCTGGGTGCTCCAGTGTATTTATAATAGTGTGGGATGACCTTCTTAGATAAGATAAGTTAGTTATCTTATCTTATCTTATCTTTTGGCGAGGTCAGCTTATCTTCAATGGAACCATCCTTATCTCTGTAGGCTTGGGCTGCCTTTGGATCTGGGTCGTATTCCTTGAGTTGGGCCCTTTTTTGGGCTTTCTTGTCGATTTGGATGAGCTCTTTTAGGAAGAGGTCGGATAGTCTGACCTAAAGAGGTCGGTCGCTTTGTCGCCAATCATCCCGAGTCGGATAGCTCAACCCAGGGTATGAACAGGTTTGGTTCGGTTTTTTTGCCAAGATCATCCGAACCAAACCAAATCAATTAAAATCGGTTTGGTTTGGTTTGGTTTGTTCAGTTTTTTTAATTAATTCAGACGAAAACAATGAACAATATGAGCACATAGCTGATGAGCGAATTTTTTATACGCTTTTTGGGGTTAATTTCATATAGTTTTTAGTGTGTTTTAGTTAGTTTTCAGTTTATTTTTAGTAGTTTCTAGGCAAAATTCATATTTCTGGACTTTATTATGAGTTTGTGTGTTTTTCTGTGATTTCAGGTATTTTCTGGCTGAAATTGAGGGAGCTAAGCAAAAATCTGATTCAGGCTGAAAAAGGACTGCTGATGCTGTTGGATTCTAACCTCCCTGCACTCAAAATGGATTTTCTGGAGCTACAGAACTTCAAATGGTGCGCTTCTAATTGCGTTGGAAAGTAGACATCCAGGGCTTTCCAGAAATATATAATAGTCCATACTTTGCTCAAGGATAGATGACGTAAACTGGCATTCAATGCCAGTTCCATGCTGCTGTCTGGCGTCCAGCGCCAGAAACAAGTTACAAAGTGGAGTTCAACGCCAGAAAAGGATCCAAAGCTGGCGTTGAACGCCCAAAACAGCCCTATGCACGTGATTAGCTTAAGTCTCAGCCCCAGCACACACCAAGTGGGCCCCAGAAGTGGATTTCTGCACCATCCATCATAGTTTACTCATTTACTGTAAACCTAGGTTACTAGTTTAGTATTTAAACAACTTTTAGAGATTTATTTTGGATCTCATGACATTTTAGATCTAAACTTTGTACCCTTTGACGGCATGAGTCTCTAAACTCCATTGTTGGGGGGTGAGGAGCTCTGCTGTGCCTCGATGAATTAATGCCAGTATTTCTGTTTTCTATTCAATCACGCTTGTTCCTATCTAAGATGTTCATTTGTGCCTTATTATGATGAATGTGATGATCCGTGACACTCATCACCATTCTCAACCTATGAACGTGTGCCTGACAACGACCTCCGTTCTACATTAGATTGAATGAGTATCTCTTAGATTCCTTAATCAGAATCTCCGTGGTATAAGCTAGAATCCATTGGCAGCATCCTTGAGTATCTGGAAAGTCTAAACCTTGTCTGTGGTATTCCTAGTAGGATTCTGGGATTGGATGACTGTGACGAGCTTCAAACTCACGAGTGCTGGGCGTAGTGACAGACGCAAAAGGATAGCGAATCCTATTCCGGTATGATCGAGAACCTACAGATGATTAGCCGTGCGGTGACAGCGCACCTGGACCATTTTCACTGAAAGGAAGGATGGTAGCCATTGACAACGGTGATCCTCCAATACACAGCTTGCCATAGGAGGGACGTGCGTGCGTGAAGAAGAAGATAGGGAGAAAGCAGATATTCAAAAGGCAAAGCATCTCCAAAACTCCAACATATTCTCATTTACTGCATAACAAGTAACCTTTAATTCATGCTCTCTTGTTCATTTGCAAGTCAATTGATAACCACTAATTAATATCCTAACTAAGAGTTGCAAGATAACCATAGCTTGCTTCAAGCCAACAATCTCCGTGGGATCGACCCTTACTCACGTAAGGTATTACTTGGACGACCCAGTGCACTTGCTGGTTAGTTGTGCGGAATTATATAGTGTGAAGTAATTTTCGTGCACCAAGTTTTTGGCGCCGTTGCCGGGGATTGTTTGAGTTTGAACAACTGACGGTGAATCTTGTTGCTTAGATTAGGAAATTTTTGTTTTTTTTGGGTCAGAGTCTTTTATTTTCTTTTCAAAAATTTTTCAAAAATAATTTTTCTATTAAATCTCGTGCCAAACTTCAAGTTTGGTGTTTTCTTGTTGATTTTCCTTTGTTTTTCGAAAATTTTATTTTGGTTTTCTAAAAATTTTAAGTTTGGTGTTCCTTGGTGTTTTTCCTCCAAAATTTTCGAAAACAAGGAGCATTAGATCTAAAAATTTTAAATCTTGTACTATCTTATTGTTTCTCTCTTTCCTATTTAAATTCAAAAATATCTTTTAT